>NW_015114589.1:5469-6977 GCF_001443285.1 Poecilia latipinna
TTAATTTAATATCATAACACAGCAAAAGGCATATTACATCTAATTCGGAATAAAACTAAGTACACTTTAGTAGCTGCTAAACGATGTAATTTTGTGAAGATTACTTACCATTCACATTGTTGTCCCGTCACCGAAGCCCGGCAGTTCGGGACGGAGTTCTGAGATCTCAGGAAGTCATCGCTTAGGTCAGTGCTAACCAATCGGAACGCGTCTTACATCGCTCGTCCTTAAGCCCCGCCCAGAATGTTCATGTGAGATTAGCAAGCAAATAAAGTTGTGTTTAATCAAGAAACATTGAGTTCAACCAAAAAAACAGGAGTTTCAAAAAAAATTGGACTCAACCAAAAACTTGTGTATGGAAGCCCATTTCTGCCATGAAAGAAAAAATAAGACCAACAGGAAGTCATAATTTTGACTTTCAAAGTCATAATTTTGACTTTCAAAGTCATATGACTTTGAAAGTCGAAATTATGACTCTGAATCTGTGGAGTGGAAACTAAACCAAAATACTTGGTAAAATGTTGTTTTTACAGTTTAACATTTGATTTAGACGTTTGATTTTATCCTGACAGGAGGAACCACACAATAATATATAGCGATTCTTACAACAGTGACTTTTCATATTTTCTTCTATATGATCCTACAAAACTTTATTAGTTGAAACTAAACCAAAAATATAAATATAACCAGCACACATGCAAAAGTTTTATAGTATTTCTGTAAAGATTTGTGGACCAGGTTTGAAATAGAAACACACCATCTTGTACATTAAATTGTGAGAATGTTATGTTATAGTTGTGTAACTTTATTTACCCTCATATTTCTGGGTAGAAAACTGTTTGTGTCAGACGTCTGTATTTGCTTCATCCACATTTACAAGAACGTAAGATTCCCATTAGACAGAGAAATTCAAACAGATGTGATCAGCATGGGACACATTCACAGCTGATCAGTGCAAACTCGTAAACATTTAGCAGATTTATGATTCAAAGACAACTTGAATAAAAATATAATTATGAATTCTGCTTTTGGAGCCAGCAGTTTTGACTGTATATCATAATATTTAATTGTTGCTGAAAACACGATGGTGACAAAAAGTTGGACTCCAAATCCACTCATTGGTTATTTCAACATCTTTGGAAAGTTTTCAATCAACAGGTTGATGCAAACTTGACATCTCAATTCAAATTGTGGGACATTTTAACACAAATGCAGAGAACCTTTATTTCTTGTAGTTTCTGGTCATTATGGTTTACAGAAAATGAAAACCCAAATATTCAGTCTCAGAAATATCACAACATTACATAAGATTAATAAAAAAAAGAGAGATTCTAAACAGAAAACAAAGTATTTTAATTTCTATGCACTCCATAGTCGGTTACATGAATTACTGCATCAATGTGGCGTAGCATGGAGAAGATCGGACTTTGTGAAATTCAAAGTTCCCACAAGTCTGAACCAGAAGTGATGGGCGCCATGTTAGGCAAACACATACGTAAGGCATAGAT
>NW_015114589.1:10248-25814 GCF_001443285.1 Poecilia latipinna
GGCATAGATGAACCATGGCTTCCAGACCAACAGAAAGTAAATATTTTAACACTCTTGACCAATAAGTGAGAGAAACAAAATGGCTGCTGTCAGGATCAACCTACATAAGACAGAGAATCAATGTTTAAATGAATTTATGAAACTCTTCAGGTGAATAACCAGGTTCATGTGACTGGTACATGTTCGTGCTGCAGTAAATATCACTAATATTTATCTTAGTATTACACAGAGGTGAGTACTCTATAATTGTCTAATAGTTGTAATGTACTTATATTGTTTGTAAGTTAGATAGGAATGAAGCGAGAGCTAGTTCTAAGCTTGTGGCTCCATAGCGACTGCCTACTAAGATGGCTGCCAGAAGTGTGACGTTACATGAGAGCTACGTATTAAAGCCCAGGTTTCCTTGACAACGGCCTTCAGGTCATCTGCACTGCTCCTGTTGATAATACTCCTATGGGGTTCAGGTCAGATCAATTCACCAATCGATCAATTAACTGAAAGGTTATTGAAGCAGCTTTTGGTATGCTGGGCAGTGTGGGCCTGCTGGAAAATTAAATCAGCATCTCCATAAAGTTTTTCAGCAGACGGAAGCCTGAAGAGCTCTGGGATGTCCTGGTAGATGTCCGAGTTGACTGCAGAAAACCCAGTGGACCAGAACCAGTAGATGATCCGTCACCCAGTTTGTCACCGACTGTAGAAACGTCACACTTGGCTTCAAAACTCTTGATGCGTTGACTCCAGGTGAAGCTTCTTAGGTGGATTAGTTGGTGGCACACCTTCTTTTTTTAACCACACTTTTTTCTTCCACTAAACTTTCTATAATAAGATGGATGTCAGCACTTTGTGAACAACTAGCTTCTTTAGCAACAAACCTTTTCGACCGCTACAAGAGAAAAGCCATCACTATCTACAATAACTCTTTGAAGAATCGGAATTAATACGAGTTACAGTAACATTTAATTTCCTTTTGGGATCAATAAAGTACTTTTGAATTTTATTTTACCTCCCTAACTGTAGAAGTTACACGTATTACAAATCCATATAAGCCTTAAAATAAATTGGTTGAGTCACCATAATTTATGTCCCAAGTCATCAAAAGCAGAATAAAAACACAATAAAGTTGGGATAAAATGGGATTTTCTACACTTTTTGCTTCATTAAAAGCATTTTAAGACTTCAAAATTATTTTAAACCAAAGGTGCAAATTAATTTTTTCATTAGAAAGCAAATGCATAAACAAGTATGAAGTTCCAGAGAGCCACCACCAGAGGGCGCTCATTGCTAATTTATCAACAATAACAGCTGTTGCTACTTTTTGCTATTTTTCCCTCAGAAATTCTTAAAAATACAAGGTTTAAAATGAAGTAGTGGTGAAAACTATGCAAATAATCATGTTTTCTTAACAGTGAATGTTTAACTGTCACTATAATCCTAACACACAAAGAAGTGAAAACATTTTCCCATCTATAGGAGATGTAAATAAACAAATACCTGCTGTGTGAAGGATTTACGTCAACATCTCTGTCCAGATGAAGCTTTAAACATCGTACCGCCGCCACATCAGGGGCCACAGCTGCCGATTAGTCGCATCTTGTTTACACCAGGGGCCGAAGATTTGTGTGACCTATTTGCTAAAAAAGCCCAGGAGGCAGAGAAAAGCAAACTGCGAAAACATGAGTTTACAAAGGTTTTAAAAAGGAAAGAAGACAAAACGAATGTTTCAGGAAAAGCTGCGTATTGTTTAGAGACAGATTAATCAGTAATATGATGATTGATGAGCTAAATTTAAAAGTATAAAAAATTAATTTGTCCATTTTTTAAATCTAAAAGAAGCTATTATGACATTTAAAAAGGCTGAAAAACACAATAAATCTACCATTATTCATTATTTTTTTGTTTTAAATATCTAAAATACTGCCTAACTGTTGGTTGATATTTAACTACTTTATCCACAGTTTTCACTTTGCATCATTTTAGCAGTTATGAGGCAAAGTGAAGCTGATCACCAACTACAAGAAGTTATTAAGGAAAATATTTAAAATAAACAAGAAATTCTAAATATATTCCCAAATCTTGCTAATAAAAAGTCATGGCACACGGTTGTAGGAAAGATCAGAGTTTTGACTTTTACTGATCTAACACGAGGAGAGCAAGGTACTAAAAGGTGATGCTATACTTTCCAAATATATTAAAGGAAAGTTGAGTGGAAGGAAAACATGAAATAACGAATGTTTTGTGAAGCAAAGAGTTTCAAGCACAAACTTTAAGACCTCAAACTGTTTTTAAAAATAAATAAGATTCTCACAGTATTAAAAATAATTTATTAAGATGGAAAAGTAAATATATTCATTTACTTTTGAATTTTGTTGGACGTTTCTTAGTTCCTATGATTAATTACAGCAGTGGATGTAAAGGATTTTTAAACCATAATGTTCTTTTTGTTTTTACACTGGACAGCGAGTTTTCCATGGTGATTCTTCAAATCCAGAGTCCAGGCAACCTTTGACCCCTTCACTGAGAACATGTCCGACATTTAGAGTGGAAACTTCCAGGAAGTGATTCGACTACTGTGATTGGCTGCTTGAGTTTTTGTCATCGTTGCGCGGTAAACTGAGCAGCTCCTCGATCTTCTCCAGGTCCTTATTGGTTTCTTCTGGCTGAACGCTGACGTTCAAACTATCGATCAGCTCATCGGTCAGCTGCAGACGGGCCGACCTGATCGGATCAACACAGAGAACACAGGATTAGGGTTTCACACACATGTGAAGTCAACCTACTGGGCCTGAGACAAACACACAAATATTCACGCATATCCTCTCCTATGTGTGAATATTTTTCTTACCATTCTGCGAGTTTGAGTTCGTAAAGCTCTCGTCGTTCTCGCCGCCTCCGCTCTCTAAAGGTTTCTCCTGTCAGAGACTGCAGGCCGATGACCATGGCGCCCACAGGAATCCTGTGGAGAGACAAATTTTAAGATATGGTGAATTATGATACGGTGTGTGTTTGTAGAAAATAAATAAAAGGAAACTCAGTGCTAAAAGGGCAGAATTATGTATTTTCCAGCCACATTGTATCTTTTTATCTGTGTTGGATTCAGTTTTTATAAAGATGTTATACATATCAAACATGACTTAAAAGAAATTTTACTTCCTGATTTAACATTTTGAAATTGGGCCTCTGTCTCTTTAAGAACTCCTGCTCTTTCTGAACTCATCACAACCCTTTAATTTTTTTTTACTAGCGCTTCACTGATAAGTAGCGACTGTAACGAGCTCAACAGATGTTCCACCAGGTGTTTACTAATTGCTGCTGACTAGTCTGAAGGAGCTGAGTGGGGGAGGAGCTACACCTCGAAGGCGGGGCTAAATCCAACCAGGGGTATTCACAGCTGAATGGTTGCCATGGAGATGAAAGGGTTTCTCAAACATTCATAAAAGAATCAAAGCAACATTCTAGGAAATAACATTGAAACATGATGTAAAGCTGAAAAAACAAAGAACATTTTTTACATATTACTGCCCCTTTAAGAGACCTGTTTTACTGTTTCCTTTCCGTTTAAACCAAAACAATGTAAAATCACATTTTAGAACAATGAATTTGAAATGAACATTTCATTATAAGAGTAAATAAACACCCAGGCTTCTCATTTCACCTCTCCTTCTCCTCCACCATTAATGTCGGGAGCTTTAAGCGGAGCTCTGGAGCATCATGATGCGATGCAGTCGGCTACCTCCCATCACTACTCAGCCTCGTTTCCACCTCACCTACTTCACATCAAACGCTCCAGGTGGCTGCCCGCTCAGGCACAGAGAGCCCAGGACGCAGCAGTCCAGAGCCAACACAACAACTACAAACAATCCATCCTCCGGTTAAACCTTTAAATCACAACCTGCTTCACCCTGAGTGAAGTCAGCAACAAAAATGTAAATCAGAAGATGGGAGTGAAGGAGGAAACGGTAATGGTGTCCATGTTGAGGGGGCAGCTGATGCTTTGGCTGGCGTTTTTTACTCTAGTACCCAAAAAAAATATGGCCAACTGCGGTGCAGATGAGTCCCTCTGGCAGCGGGAGCAGACATGGAGGCAGAGCTGCAGCTGGACAGCAGAGGGCTGCCGAGGGGCGCAGCTGGCTGCCAGAGCGCCGTCTGTTCTCAAGCAAAAACTGTTCACAAGCATGAGTGGAAATACGACAAGTAAGCACAGGGATAAAAACTCTCGCTGCGTCTCCGTTACGAGTATTTGTCTGAGAACAACAGTTTTCAGTTGAAGTGTTGCCGTTAAATAAAAAATGAAATTAAATGTGATAAATAATGACAGCGTCGGATATAAACAGTTACATGTGATTTTCAGAGGAAACATTGAGGCGCTGGAGCGACAAGTCCCGCCTACTTTTGGCGTTTTGGGGAAATTATAGTCGGCCATTTTACAGAAGAGCATTGGATTCAACTCAACTTTTTATAAACTGCGACAAAAAACATCATAATTCAACCACTTCCTGTTGTCTTCTTTGTCGTTTCTGCCAGTAGTAACATCCTGATGTTGATCACATGACTTGTGTGATGCAAAAAAGAGTTGACTATTACGATACGGCTATAGAATAAAACAGAAAATAATATATTTAATTGATCTCAAGGGGAAATTGCTTTACAGTGCAGAGAATATCTAAGTTGTAAAGTTTTGTTTTAGTGTGTTTTTATCAGCAATTAGTGCACACAGAATAAATATTGCATTCCAACAAATTAGTGCAAAATAACCAGATAAGAAAAATAACAGCAACAGAAATAACATAAAATAAAAAAGGAATAAAGACAAAACAAAACATAATCAAATTGTGTCTCAGCAAAAACAATTAAATTGCGTCGTTAAAGAAGAAAAAATAATTAAAAGTCTGATGGTTTCCTGTGGTGCATTTTAATAAAATGAGTCTCAAATTTGGCAAGTTTCCTTTAAGTAAATGTATTTTTTTGAGGTAAATAGAAACACAGCTACAGTTTTTTCTTGCTGGTCGTTTGAGGAATCACATTTTAACGTCTACAGACTGAATTATTTGTCCTTTCTTCTTCTTTGTGTCGCGTTAAAAACACTGAATCCTTCATCGATGTGAAATGACAAGCGGCTCTTACCCCAGCGCCGCTCCGATGACGCTCCCAGCCACCAGGCCTCTCAGGCCCAGGTTCAGCCTGAAGAGGCCGACCGTGACAGCTGCACACAGAGAGAGAGAGTTTCATCATCAGTCACCGCCTGATTTACTTAAACGCTCAGTGATGTAAAAACTGATTTTAGTATGACGTCATGTAACAGTGGAAGGTTTTATTTTGACATTAGGTCAGATAAACGAAGCAACTCACCTCCAGCTGCAACGTAATTACTGACAGCGTCTTTGTTCCTGTACACAGCCAGGCCGGTGCTGACGGAGCTACAGCAGAGAGGAGTGAACAGAGTCACAAACTGAACACAAAAAGCAACAAATGTGTAATATAAACTCTCAGTTTGTTAGTTTTCCTCATTATTCATCACACAGCATCTTGGTAAAGCCTTTACAACTCTTGAATTTTTCAGTATTTTATCGCAATACAACAAAAAACGCATTTTACTGTAATTTTTATGTAGCAGTTTTCAGGAAAAGGGTGAAGTATGTAGAAAAATTGTCCCAAATGTTATCACGATAAACAATAATATTGTCATTTTGAGACTATTTTCAGAAACTATAATGCTAATAATGTAAAAACATGTCGTCAAAGATAAATAAACTTTAAATTCTAATGAATATTCAACACTGGAAGACATTTTAAATATCCAAAATAAAGAAACAAAACAACAAATAAAATGAGTTTTAAAGTCTGTAAACAAAAAAACAACCGAGACTAAAGCAGCAGACTGAAAACTTTTATCACCCAGTTTTTAGAAAAAGAAAAGAACAATAAATCATGCAAATGGGAATTATGGACATTATTCTAATTTACTATGCAATGAATTAATTTATCACGACAGGCCTACTTTGTTTCATTTAGAGATGCTCTAATTTTTCTTGTTTGATTTTTTTATTTTATTTCAACCAGCAACCATTTATTATCCACATAATTAACATAATTGATTGTTTTCTCTATAAAATTCTTTGAAGTTTGTAAAAATAGCAACTTTTTCAAGGCAGATTTTAATAAACACTTCCGTAGCTGAATCAGGGGAAGCGTCCTGCAGGATTTAATTAAAAATCGATTTCCTTCCTTGTGAATTAACCCTCAGGTGTCATAAATGATCCACTTATTCTGCTCACCTGAACAAAGTGACGATAACAGAGACTCTCCAGCTCCATCGCCAGCCGTACCGTAGGAAACCTCGGATCGCTGCGTTGTGAGCGGAGCGCTAAGAGGAAATACAACAAAGATGCTTTTATTTTTTACTCCTGTCACCTCAAAAATCAGAGATTATGACGTCTTAAAAATACACTTTCTTATTAATCTTACAGCAATTTCCTGGCAAAATCATGTGGGAAAGGTGAGAAATTCATAAAATCTTCCCTAAAGCTAAATTCAGACGATCAAAACCGATTAGTAGGACAGTTCACACTCCAATGAGGATTCACTTACGACTGCTTCCACGCGACTCGTATACATCTCCGCCTGGCTGATCTGGATGTACCGCTGCCTGGCGAGGCGCGCGGCTGGCAGGCCGCCGTACAGGAAGCCGGTGAAAGCTCCCAGAATGCCGCACTTCATCACGGTCATTACTTCCTCTGAGGGTCTCTGCATCTCACTACAATCAGAAAAAAACAAGAAAAAAATCAACCAGAACTGAATCGATTAATCGCGATTAATCAATTATTGAAATAATCAACTAGTTTAGTGATCGATTAATTGCTAAATAGAGTATAGAGAGTTAAAAATGCATTTTGCTCCAAAATACATCACATTCAGACCAGAAGTTATAAAAGGAAATATATATACATTTAGCATTAAAGACAAAAACATATTTGTTTGTAAATCTGTTTCACCCAAAACTACTTGGTTCAAATTCACTAAAGAAATGAGAGCAATACTTCAAAGAGATGACATGTTTGTTTATTTACATCTTTTAATGCATTTCTAACATTTTTAAAAGGATTTATGAAAAATCTGCAGCATATTACAAGAGTTGAAGGAAGGACACAAGGAATCAAATAAGGAAGGAAAGGCAACGTGAAGGATGCAAAAAAATCAGAAGGGAAGTTTAAAAGAAAGATAGAAGGATGTAGGAAAGAAGGAAAAGAATAAAAGATACCAGAAAGAAAAGGAGGACAAGACAGGAAGAACATGAGAAACGAAGGAAGGAAGAAAGGAGAACTATGACTTGTACAGCATAGAAAAGATGGTGGCAGCATCATGATGAATAATTTTTAACAGCAGAGTTATAATCCTGAACAAGTCTCTTTGTGTTTTTCTGCATAACCCACAAATATGTTCGGTGTGTTTCTTTGAAAACCCTGAAATCATTAATTTATGATTATGAATTCCCCCCCCAAAAAAGAGTCCCGTCCATTTAAATAAAGCTAAACGGACGATAAAACCACAAAATAATCAAACTGAGAGTGAAAACAGACTGACTCTCGATCAAAGATGTCCTTGATGCGCTGCCATCCTGTGTCTGGAAATTCTGGCTTCCCGATGTTCTTTGGCAGAGAGCCGGCTGCAGGACTAGTGGAGGAAGAGGAGGAGGAGGAAGAGGGCATCTGCCCAGCAGCCACATCAGCTGCATCCACCCTGGGGAGCAGAAAGCAGAAGAAGCGAGGCATGGCGGTCTGGACGAGGCCCTGGAACGGGCCTGTGCTCATCAGGCCCCGGAGGCTGGAGTCTGTCTGAGCAGGACGAGGCTCGTTCTCTGGCTGCAGTAGAGAAAGAAACACTCAGTTACGCAACGAGAACAAGTTTAAATGAGAGCAGAGGACATGAAAAATCTTAAATGTGTCCAAGCCTAGTGGCGGAAGTGGAGAGTAAATGGATATTTTACACATTAGCGCTTATTAATGCAGCTTTAATATTCTGTGGTTCAATATTATTTGCTACTTTCTGCAGGGTTACACCAAGAATAACATTACTCAGCTGCACATTTCTCATAAATTATGGTATTTTATATTTGTCTATCATATAAAATCCCAGAAAAATGCATTAAAGTTTGTGATTGTGACTTGGAAAAAATAAGGGAAAACAAAATAAGTTTTAAATAATATAACAAAAAACTATTTTATTGCTTAAAATTTTAGATAAGCTAATCAGAAAGCCAGATCTGTGCTAAAAAAAGTAATAAATAAATAAATGGAGTAAATTTAGGTAAAAAAAAAAAATCTAAACTTTTGAGATCTCAAAACTTTTCTAGAAAAACAACTTAATTTCTTCAAAATGTTCAGAAATTGTGAATTTTTTTTCTTGAAATTTTCAGAAATTAATCTAGAAATTTCTGATTTTTTTTCTAGCAAATTTTCAACTTTTAAAACTAAGACATTTTCACATTTTTTACAAAGAAAATTCTGATCTCAAAATTTGAGCTTTTTTCAAGCAAATTTTCAAGTTTTTCTAAAAAGATTTTTAAGATCTTCTAGCAAATTTTGGCCTTTTCAAACTCAGAAATGTTTCCATTTTTTCCCCTCAAAATATCTGCGATTAACATTAAACTTTGAATTTTTCTCAAGCTAATTTTGATTAATCTCAAAATTTCTGAGTTTTTTCTAGCAAATTTTCCACTTTTCAGATTCAGAAATGTTGCATTTTTTTCAAGAAACTTTTTTAAAATTCCCAGCAGCTGTTAATCTGTAACCATTACTGCTCCTAACAAACTCTAAAAGTCTTTACATTCCAAGGTTGCTCCTTAATTTCCCCAATTTATTGTACTCTTATTTATGGAAAAATACAGTTTGTACACTTCTGAAATGGACTCTTCCCAGTTGCACATTTCTCTTACTATATAGTATTTTATCAACTGTACAGTAATATTGTCCATAAGTGGTACGTTTCCCTTTATTGTACAGTCTTTTATTAATTTATTTGGCCTTAGTTTGAATATGCATCCTTCTATTTACCTTCATTTCACTACTGGTACGCCTGAATTTTCCCAATGTGGGGCAATAAATTATATTTTTATTCTACCACTACATAAAAATGAACCGCTACGGTTAAGAAAATAAATCTACTTTTAGTCTAAATGCATTTTAAATCTCATTTTGTACTTCAGTATATATTCACCTTCGTGTTTCTCTTGTCTAGCTAGCTACAGTCGCAGTTTCTAATCAATACCTGCGTCAGGTCAAACTGCTACATGAGAAAAACGTTACATTATCCTGTATAGCAAAGTCAAAACACAATTTGTCTTTACAAACAAAAATATAAATGTTTTAATTCATAACTTTTTATAAGTCACTTACATAGTATAGCCAATTGCTCTGCTAAGCTATCGGTGTGGGATGCTAGCTTCCCATTAGCTTCATACATGAAGGTTAAGAAGCGGCCGCGGAGGGATTCAGCAGCAGGAAATGTGGGTCTTATTTACTGGAGACGTCCGGAAAACACGAACATGATTGACAGTATTTCTCTTCTCACATGTGTCCTTCTGACGGTCATCCCACATTGACTTTCTGAAAGCACACCTACTACTGCAGCAACACAACCTCTGACTCTGGCTCAAGAAAAATGCAGAGCGGAGAGAGTGACCGGAGAGACGCGCCCCCTGGTGGCCGGAGTGGTAAACGAATCACTACCGCAGCAACACCGAGGCAACGCTGCCAAAATATAAAATATTATAGTATTTTGGTCTAGTTTTTAATTAACATTTCTTACTAAACTTACAATTAAACAAAACTAACTTTTAAGCAAGATATATTAACTTGCATTATGTAAATGATCCCTTTATATTAATGAGAAAGTATCAGTTTCATTCCTTTATTTCACATTTTTCCCATACAAGTGCAATAATTTCCCAGTACTGATTTTGTCACAAATATTAAGGAATTATTGACTTAAAATAATTTTTTATATCTTTCTGAAAAGTTACTTTAAAGTTAGTTTCTTTTTTATTTCAAGTGTATTAAGATATCTAGATAAAAATAGTCTGTAAAATACTGCGATTTTTCAGTGCAAGTAGCAGATACACAGCAATTATGTTTACAATATCCTCTTTAAATAATGTTGAGTTTACTCATCAAAACAAATCATGAGAAAAAATTATTGGCCATTTGACTAATTTTAAAATATTAATAGAGCACTGGACATCACTTAAAAATGTTTATTTACAGTCATGATACAATTTTCAAAATAGAGGATAGGAAAATGTGATTTTTTTTTAAAGTGATTGGAGATTGGTTGAAATTTTATTTTGCCTAAAAAAATAAAATGAAATGCAAAATGATTTTTTACACCAATCTAAACAGTTACCTAGCCAAACACACTTATTATTTATACGTGTTTTATATATATATGTATATATATATATATAAATAAATAAGAGGAGCAAAGTTGGTTTGAAAGTTGTTTTTCAAATTTTATTGTAATAAAAGAAACTTTGAAAGGAACCATGATTATGCTCAGACAATGATCAGAGAATCTTTGGTCAATTCTGATCACAAATTAGCCATAATGTGCAACAAATTCACAAACGGAAAAAAACAAACGCGTGTCTAGCTGACAGGACAGTACAAATACTACAACATATTCAGTAAAATCCTGGTAAACGCCAACCCTGATACTGTTTATTATCAAAAAGAAAAACATGAAATGTGTAAAATGCACATATGGAAACTATTGTTATCGCTTGGCACTTTGTGTGAAAGGAAACACTATTCAAGTTCTAAAAACCTGCCAAAAATAGCAGCTAGATTCATTTAAAAAATAATTAACAGTCTTCTCGAAACCTTTCATTTTTCCACCTTTAAGTATTTTTGATTACAAGAAAGAAACGCAACACTGAAGATCACGACAATGAGATGAATACTGATAGAAACCTCGTTGAGATCAAGTACTTCCTGTTTACAGTTCGTTTTCGTCTCTAAACTGTGTTTTTATGTTTTAAGAAACTTTGAGCTGTTGTTACAGAAATATGCTGCACAAATAAACTTGATCTAAAAATCTACAAATAGTGATTTTTGACAGAAAATTATCTCATAGATACAGGAGACGTGCAAGCCCTCTAGTGGCCGATTAAGGAACTGTCTAAAAAAAATACATGAAAGATCTGGACCAAGTTTTGAAACCGTGATTTTGAACCCAAAAATGAGAATCAATAAAAATAAAAATAGAATAAAAAATTCGTACCACAGAAAAAATACATTCATAATTGTTGATTCTCCTTCGTATCAGAGTTTAAAGCTCCGTTTTGATGGGTTTCTGGACAATCTGTTTGTAGTTGCTCCTCCGTTTGGGTTTGTAGGTGAGCAGCTGGCTGAACTCGGTCAGGAGTTTCTCCCAGTAACACGTGATTTCTCCCATTTGAAGGTGGTTCAGGATGAACTCCTGACCTCTGTCAAGAGAAAAGTTGCTGATATCTTTGGATTTCATTTATTCAATTAGACCCACATGTAGTTATCAAACGTTTTCAGTTACCTGGAGGCGATCTCTTGTGCGACAGAATCATTTTCTTTGACAAACTGAAGCAGCTCTCTGCAAACACAGGATGTGACATCACCATTAAAGGGAGTTTTACTGTATTTGTGTCTCTTTTCCCATTAATATCCATAAAATAACAAGCTACCTGACGTCAGATAAGTCCTGTTTGACCGGGACGTAGTGGACCCAGGGTTTGAGCTGAGGGTAGAAAAACTCCTGCCACTCGTCGCCCACATGAAACACCAACGAGCCACAGAGGAAGAGATGCTTGAGGCGAAAACTCGCCGCCACACCCCGAAAGTTAAATAAATATCTAACAGGACACACCGAACAGTCCATTCAGACAATTAATTCAGTGATTATAATATTTATACGCATAAAAAAGATGCTTACTTGTATTTACAGTGATCAACCAGAGGGATTTCTTTAGCTGGAGGTCTGCCCAGTGTGTCCTAAAAGACAGATAATTAAAGGGTAAACAGTAGATCTTAACGCAGAGGCGATGGGTTCGGTGTGGCTGCGTGTCGGACCTTTTCGGACCTCCAGGCCTGGTTCTTGGTGTACTCAGCATCCACCAGATCTGGAGCTTCTCTGGACAGAAGGATGAGTGGGTCACGCTCAGCGCTGGTTCTACAGAAAGGAAAAAGAAAAGAACACAAGATGACTTAGACATCTTTTCTTTCCATGTTAAAATCACAAACTTCACTGGATTTTATTTTATAAAAACAAACGTATATCTTTACTGGATTAATTTAAACACGCTCCTGCAGAAACCATGAAGCATCCTGGATGTAGTAACTAAATATTCCTTACCTGGAGCCTCTGAAGAATCCTCTGGCCTCTTTCTTCTTCCAAGGCCACTGAGCTGCAGACCTAAACATCAGAATAACTTTTCATGTCGCATCTCAGGAAAATAAAAAAAAAAAAAAAAAAACACAGTTTGCTTCCAAAAGGACCAGAATTATTCTGTAGCTGCTCTGGTTTCTCTGAGTTTTAAATAAGAACATTACTGACACCTAGTGGCCAATATGAGGCACAACCGACCTACAGGAACCTAAAATAAATTCAAATATAATTTATATTTAAAGTATTTTAAGTAGATGAGGTATGAAAATGAACAACAATAGACCTGACATGATAACATTTTTTTGCTTGTGATAAATTGTCCCAGAAGTTATTTCAATTGTTGTTTTGAGACCATTTTTAAGTAAGATAATGTCATAACAATGAAATAATGCATAATCAAAGATCAGTAAACTTTAAATTCTAATCAACATTTAACTCTGGAACTGGAAAACATTTTAAATATCCAAAATAAATAGACAAAACAACAAATAAAATTAATTATGAAGTCTCTGTAAACAAAACTCTCCTTCAAAGAAAAAGAAAAACAACAAATCATATAAATAGAAATTATTGAGCCCTTTTAAATGTATTATGAATAAATGAGTGAATGTTGTGTGAATCGCTTAATAAACTCAATAAAAATACATGATATTTACCTTTTATCATTTCATCTGTTTAATTAATTTATTGTTTATTGCTACAGGTCTAAAATTCAACAATACTACAAATACATTTTGCTCTTTTTGTTTTTTGCACAAAATAGTTTTAGTTTTATGTATATTTACAACCTTGAAAAGGTTTGAGAGTAAAACTGCATTTGCAAGGTTGTTTTATGTAATTTCAACAGACTCAGGCTAAAAAAATAACTTTATATTAAAAAGTGTTTTATCGTACTTTTTCAGCTCGTCCCTCATCAGATCCCATCTGCCCAGTCCGGTGGGGTATATGGGCCACACGGCGGGCCCGCCTTCCCAAAACGTCCACGCCGGGTACATGATGTCCTGGTAGTCTGGCGTCTAAAAACAAAACATGTTTAATTCACAAACGCTTCGGCGCCTTCAAACGACAAACACTGGCCAGATGCTGACCTTACTGAACGAGAAGACGGGCAGAATCGGTTGAACCCAGTTGGGCACCTGAGGGTAATCTCTCACATTCACCACCATCTCCACGTCAGGCAGCCTGTCAACAACCTCCAGGATGAAATGCTCCACTCCACTGCACCTAAAACACACAAGAAACCAGATTTACCGAAACTAAAGTTACCTAATTTAACTTGCCTAAATCCAGATTTAGGCAATCTGGTTTCTAACACAGTATTTATGTGAATAAACAGACACTTTTCATGCACCTTGCAGGGAACATGCAGTTGTGCTCCCGGTACAGCTTGTGTCTGATGACCTGGTAGTGGGTGCCCACACCTTTCTGAACCGTGGTTGCCATGACATCCTGAGAGATTCCCCTCTCAAACGTCTTCAGGTCATGATGGAGGACGCTGAGATGCAAGTTAGGATTTAAAAAAGAAAACACACCACATATGTTATACATTTCCTTTATTTATACACCTATATTCAGTTGAAGTTACTCACTCAAGATGGCAGCTGCAGTTAACAGGGTTGCATGTTTTGTGTCCTTTAACAGCTTCTGACACCTTTTCTTGTATTTCCTTCCACGTGTTATCTAAAAAAAAGAAAAAAAAGAAATTTGAGGCCGATGTTGTCAGTTTCCACTTGAACTTTTGTATTCTTGTTTTGTGATTTCCCAGATGCGCATGTTTGCTGTTACATCAGCTGAGTCAACTAGAGGAAAAACATATCAACCAGCCACCACTTTAGAATAAGATATGTTTTCAAACTGCTGATATTTTTCATTCCTACACTTTGAACTCATCTCAAAAGAGATAAACATGAGTACAAACCAGATCAGTTTGAGGGAAGTTAGTATATAATATTTGTGCTTTTCCTAACAAATTAAAACTCCAATTATTCTACATGTAAAAACGGAACCTTACAACATTTTTCCTCATTTAAAGATACGGATTTTGAGGAGAGACTCTTGATTTCTCTCTTTTTCTAGACTAAAATAGATCCAGTTTGAA
This sequence comes from Poecilia latipinna, assembly GCF_001443285.1. NCBI lineage: Eukaryota > Metazoa > Chordata > Actinopteri > Cyprinodontiformes > Poeciliidae > Poecilia > Poecilia latipinna. Next base: position 24,755 of record NW_015114589.1, read on the forward strand.
TGAAAAGTAAACTAAAATCGACAGGCATCGATGTATCAAATCTATTCAGAACCTTAACACATCTTAAGTAAGTACTACAAAGCAATACAGATAAATTTATAGTGGAAATACTCGCTGTAAACTTGGCAACAAAGTTGCTCGAGCAGCTAGCTTCCAGCCAGCTAGCTTCCTATGCTAATTGATCGATGACTCCGTCATCAAAAGTTATCGCGAGGCGCCGCAACGAGATTAAATGAGACTGTCCAAACCTTTTGTCTGTCTTTACGGTAACTTTAAATCCGTCTTACCAGCCGAACATAAGCCACAAACTTGAAGCAGCAACAGAAAGCCCCAAAGAAACCAGCGCTCCATTTCCCGCTATCCTCCAGCTCTGTCTGAGAACAAAGCAGCAATCTGCGCTCTGCTAGTTCTGCCTGGGTTACGGTTCAGAAGTGACAAAATAAAACAGACATTTTATTCAAGCTAAATTTTTGGTTTATTTTAATTTTGGTTTTAATCTCTTTCATTCATTTATTTTTAATCCATTGTGATTCCTTGTTTTGTTTTTGCCCTTTAAGATCTAAAGATGTAAATCAAATCTATTATTAATAAATCACTCAATCATTAAACAAATGTTATAATTTATTTTTAATAGACAATTTATATTAATCTAGTCCCTTTTAAGCCTCCATAGATTTTTATTGACTCCTTAAATTCTTTTTAAAGAGAATTGCTGTGTATTCTTTTTCACCAGATCAGTTCAGATTTATTCAAGTCCCGGATGTTGGTTTCCCAAATTAAGAGAAACTAAAAGATGAGAAAGTAAACAGAATAACGTGTGCAAAAAAAAAGAAAAAAGAAAAAGAAGACAGATCTAAATTGATGCACTTTAGGAAGAGTACAGCAGTTATATAATCAGTCTACAGTTACCAGTAAAATATGGAACAAATAAGTGTGGAAAGCAGTCTTCCCATATAGTCTAATATATATATATATATATATATATATATATATATATATATATATATATATATATATATATATATATCTGTTTTTTACTTCTAAATAAAAAAATGTTGGG
>NW_015114589.1:28934-121892 GCF_001443285.1 Poecilia latipinna
TATTATATATATATATATATATATATATATATATATATATATATATATATATATATATATATATATATATATATATATATATCTTTTTACTATTCTTCCATAAAATAGTTTTGTGGACTTCAGGCATCCTTTGTGCTAAAACTTCTGAAAAAGGATTTATAAATGTTTTTCTTATGTTAAATGTATGAGACCATCACTGCCCTAATGGCTGACAAATCTTTGATACAATATGTATGTCAGGTGAATCTTCTGCAAATGAGTTCAGTCCAATCAGCTTTCTAGTGAGGATGGGGAAAAGGAAATCCTCCTGAGAGCTGGACTGGAATGAGGCGAGGAAGAGGAGGAGACAGAGGACAAAAAGAGAAGAAGAGCTGGAGCCACAGAGAAAATATTAACCGTTTTTATTTAACTAAACGTCATTCAGCGATGAAGCACGTCCTGCTGGCCGTTCTTTGGTCCGGCCTCAGCCTCCGACTGGTTCTGCACAGCAGAGCCGAGGAAGGTCTGGAGTTCCCGAACTTTGACGGCAAGGACCGGGTTCTGGACATTAACGAGCGCAACTACAAGAAGGCCCTGAAGAGGTACGACCTACTGTGCCTGTTCTTCCACGAGCCGGTGCCAAACAACAAGGGCCTGCAGAAGCGCTTCCAGATGACGGAGCTGGTGCTGGAGGTGAAGCAAAGGCCAGAAACCTTACACTGATTATACAAATAAATCAATTAAATGCATGATAAATCAAAAAGCATCTGCAGGATTTATTGTTTTTATTTTTCTACCAAAATCTGGATGATAAAAGTCTCCAGTCTGGTGCTTTGGTCTTAAATTTTTCTCTTAAAGGCTTAACAATTAATTGTATTTACTGTTTTCTTTACTTATTTTGGATTTTTAAAATGTCTTCCAGTTCCAGAGTTAAATGTTGATCAGAATTTAAAGTTTATTGATCTTTGAGAATGTGTTTTTGCATTATTATTAGCTTTATATTACTTAAAAATATCATTATTGTGACAGGACTAGATGTGATTTCTTTACTGCATAAAAAGAATAATTTTGACTTTATCCTCTTGTTTGTCTGCTTTAGTATAACCTTAAAAGTTGTTTTAATATTGTCAACTTGATTAATTCACGACATTTATTTTTTTACTTAAACCCATTATGTGATCTCTGGTGGATTGAATGCATTCAGATGTTTCTGGGTCATTTTATTAATTATAAAAGTTCTCAAAACCATTTAGAAACTCACAAATTCTCATTTTTAAAATGAAAAATTAAGAGAAACGATCAAGTTTTCACAGCTTGTGTTTGTAGATTTTAGTTTTCTTTCTTAGTCCCAAAGGCGGAAGGCAATCCTGTAGCAGTCTGTCATCCAGTGTTTCTGAAGAAGTCTCTGACTGAAGACATTCTGAGTTTTTGGGAGGGAATTGGTGTCCAAAACATTCTTGACTTTATGAAGAATCATTCTTTGTGAAATTATCTCCAGATGTTGCAGAGCAAAAACAGAACCAGCTTTCTTTACCAGGCTGGTTCTGATGAAGAATGGCGGCCATTTTAGATTTTCAGGAAGGTAGAACCCTTTGACTATGAACCAGCTGATCTTAACAAGTGGAATGGACCAACCAAATCCCAGTGGATGGCAGTAAAGTTGAATGTGCTATAATTGAGACTAAAATAGTTTTTCTATTTGCTTTGACTCTCCAGCTCACAGCTCAAGTCCTGGAGAATAAAGACATTGGTTTTGGAATGGTGGACTCCCAGAAAGACGCCAAAGTAGCAAACAAACTGGGTACGGCTTAGCATCTAACACTAATGTTAATGATTGATCATCATTGATGATGTGGCTAAATAATCCCTCTGGTCCCCATCAGGTCTGCAGGAAGTCGGAAGTGTTTATGTGTTTAAGGACGACCGCGTCATTGAGTTCGACGGGGAGCTTTCAGCAGACACCTTAGTGGAATTTCTATTGGATGTAAGTGAGAAAATATGGCATTTATCTCACAATTAGCCCCAAGTTTCACCTTCCTTAGACATGAAAACACAACTATTTTGCTTCCTAATATAAAATAACTACTCTAAGTAGTTTAATTTACACTCAACTTACATTGAAAGGCTTGTGAAACTGGACTACATAACTTTTAAACAATTGACCCCTAACTGAAAGGACACCAACGTTAGAGAAAATGTTACTGTCCAAATTGCCAAAATGCAAAATGACATTTTAATATGTTTTATTGGGATATTATAGACATAAATACGTAAATAACTGTTGGATTTTCAAGAATTGCTGCAGATTTTGAGTTTCTGAGTTGGCCTCCAGAAAAGAATCTCGTACCATGATGCTGCCACCACCATGTTTCATCATTGCCGTTTAGTATTCAGACCATATTTAGTTCAACATTTGGGACGCAAATTATTTGGAAAAGCCCCCTAAGTGTTTAAATATCGACCACCCACACAGGGTAAATGAAAAACTAATGATTTCTGGAGTTGGACTGAAAATGATATTTTGCTTCCAGGTTCTGGAGGATCCGGTGGAGATCATCAACAACGCCATGGAGCTGCGGGCCTTCGAGAGGATGGAGGAGGACATCCGCCTCATCGGCTACTTCAGAGGAGAGGACTTACGTCAGTCCGTCCAAAAGACAATTCACGTTTTAAATAATGTATTTAAAGCTGCAGCTTGTAACTTTTACCTGTTCAAACTGGCCCCATGTTATTAAAACATTGATCTCCTTCCTGAACTGCACCAACCCTGATCAAAAACAACCAATCAGAGCCAGGAGCCGGGGCTTAATGCTCCTTGTGCTAAATGTGCTAATGGTGGAGAAACAACAGGAAAACTGTTAATCCACTATCATCTGTGGCTATGCTAACTAGCCTTAGCATTCACAACAGGCTTTGTTGACTGTGCCAGTCAACAAAGCCTGCAACGCAATTAGTGCTGCATAATTGACAGCACTAAGACCCGCCTCCTAGCTCTGATTGGTTGTTTCTAGCTAGCACTGGGAGAAAGCAGAGAAGCTCAATTTGTTCACTATCACAACCACAGTTGGGCAACAACAAGTTACATTTACTTGAGTAACTTTTACAGGAAAAATTACTTTTAGTAGTATTTTTCCTATGTTGTACTTTTTACTTCTATTTGAGTAAGTATTTCTATTCTTACTTGAGTAAAATTTCTGGATTTTTTACCCACTTAATAAAAAACAAACATGTTTTAACCAAAAATTCACCAGAGAGACACACACCTGCAGTTTTTGTTAAAGTTTAACAAGTTTTTTATTGAGTTAGAAAAATTTCATTTGCCAGATTTTATTATTTTGAACTATTGTCATTTTTGGTCCTTAAAATACCAAAATTTCCACTTAACTTTATATTTTGGTCCATCTGTTTATGTAATTTTAAAATATTAAATAGTGTTTTAATCTTGAGTAATTTCTTGGACAGCTTCTTACTAAAATCATGTTGAAGTAGTTACTTTTACTTAAGTACAATTTCTGGGTACTTAACCCACCTCTGGTCATAACATGATGATAGATTTAACAAATATTGAAACTTTTTTTTAATAAAAGTAACATCCTGCAGCTTTAATGGGTTAAAAAAGTAGCCGCCGTCTCATTGGTGCCCCAATGAGCCGCTGAGATGCTAATGGGATCCAGAGGCTAATGATGCTACGTCACCATGAAGCCTGTTAATGAGAAACTTGATTCCAGACACTCTCACTTTGTCTCAGGAGACGCTTTAAATAGCACACAGCTTTTCATGTAGTAGGTCAAACTGCAATTATAGTCAAGAAAAAAAAAAAAAAGACACATGATACTGGCACAGATTTCATTAAACCCTGAAATTTTGAAAACTGACCAAAGATGAAGCAGTTTGCTACTTTCTTTCCACATCGAAGCTTCTTTTAATTATGCTTCTATTATTTATTCTTAACTAAAAAAAGTTTTCTTTACTTGTTTTGTCAGATTACAAAGCTTTCCAGGAAGCCTCAGAGAGATTTCAACCGTACATCAAGTTCTTTGCAACATTCGATAAATCTGTAAGTAATAATAGTTCCTTTCCATCTATCTGTGGTTTTTTTATATTAATTCTTTGATCAGATTTTTTTTGTTGCACTAAAATGTTTCAGGTTATTAACAAATTTAAACTAAAACTAAACAAGATTGCAAGAGTAAACGGAAAAATTAGCAGAACAGAGTAAATATTGTTTTTCTAGTACCATGCTAGCTGCTAGCTGGGTAAGTTTCCACTTTTTACTAGCTAGGTAAGTTAAAGTTTTGTTAGTTTGGTAAGACACCCTTTTATGCCAGCTGCTTTAATTGTTTATTGAAGAATTAAGATGCAAGTGTGGGTTCAAATGTCTCAGAAAAAAATATTTATGGGGTTTTAGTACAGTAGAATAAAAACATACTTTTAATTAACTGATATTTAACACATTAGAAGAACTTCTAGTCGTATTACATTGACAGATGGGAGCGTTACGTTGCTCTAGGTTGCCAAACATCTCTCCCTAAAGATGAATGAAGTGAATTTCTACGAGCCGTTCATGGAGGAGCCGGCCATCTTGCCTGGGAGACCTCTGTCTGAGCTGGACATTGTTGAGTTTGTCCACCAACACAGGAGGCAAGTTCTGTAGAGGTCAGAGTTCAGACGAAGTAAAGCATGACTTACAGTGTTATCGCTACAGGGCTACTCTGAGGAAGCTGCGGGCAGAAAACATGTTTGAGATTTGGGTGAGCAATGAAATCTTTGGTAATTAAATGAACTTTCTTTTCAATTATAGCGACCTCAGTTAATGTAAAATGTTTTTTTCTTCTGTTCTTTAGGAGGATGATATGGATGGGATACATATTGTTGCCTTCGCTGAGGAGGAAGATCCAGGTCTGTATTAATCTATTCAAAGATTTGAACTGTTTCAAACTGCACAGGGTTGTAGGAAAACAGCATTTTCCTCACACTTTGTAAAATCGCTAAATTTGGCTTTCAAATGTTGAGTGATCCTGGCATCATGTAAAAAAAAAACAAAAAGAAAACTATACTGCTCAAAAAAATAAAGGGAACATTTCACTTTAATTTTGGGTGTGGCTCCAAATCCAGGCCCCCATTTGTTAATAAATTTGATTTCCATTGATTTTTATGTGATTTTGTTGTCAGCACATTCAACTTTGTACAGAACAAAGTATTCAATGAGAATATTTCATTCATTCAGATCTAGGATGTGTTGAGTGTTCCCTTTATTTTTTGAGCAGTGTATATCACCAGGACCTGTCTGACAACACGAAGTAGGATAAGAGCTTAAAAAGCAACATATTTTGCTCCAATCTGTAGAAGCTGTGTTTCCTTTGACCATATAATTTCGTCAATTTAAATCACAATAACTAATTTGCTCAATGGAAACACACCAATTGATAAAAAGGTAGTTTATTTCAAAGTTGAAATTTGTGTATTTTTGGAAAACTGCAATGGAAACACTTTTTTTGTGTCATGCGATCATCAACCGGATGTTACTACTGGCAGAAACAATGAAGACGACAACAGGAAGTGGTTATATAATCATGTTTTTAATGACTTATGTGGACAAACTTATTCTGTGATTTTAATTATGTTTTGTATTTAATTGAAACACTACAATTGTGAAATTATATTTTTTTAATGTTTGTGGAATGGCAAGAAAGTTATGCACACATTTATAATGAAAACTATCAGTTTAGAAACGTCATGATTTGGTGAGGTTGTGAGAGAGAATGCAAATATCTGGATGAGAGGTGATGATGAGTTTCATGAGTAAGTAGCTCAGAACAGTCCAGTTCAGGCAGCACGGCAGAAAACTAGCAACAGCTAAATACCGGTAGCAACTGAAAAGCTAGAGACTGACTTCACAGTACAACTGTTTGCAACTACTGACAAACGACAAGGATCCGACAAGGACAAAGGCAACAGGTGGGCTTAAATAGAGGGTAATCAGGGAACTAGACACAGCTGAGAACAATCAACAGCGAAGACAGGACAGAGACTCACAGGGAAACAGGACTAAACACAGAAAATCTCAAAATAACTACACAGAAAAACACGGATCACAACAAGAAAGGGTTACAAAGGAATTTTTAAAATTTCAGCATTCCAGAAAACTACGTGGCTCATCAAAGTCCAAACTTATTTGCGATACAAAAATCTTAACCAAGCCATTTATGTTTAAGAATCAACTAATATGGCCGAATTAAAAACAAATTCTGCAATGAAGAGTGAAACAAAATTCCTGCACAGCAAGGCAAACTTTGTTTTTTTCCCTTAAATTTTTTGGAAATGTTTTTAGCAGTTTGAAATCTTTAGTTGTGTATCTTCTTTCTTGTAAAACGAGGTTCTTCTCTTCAGATAGCTACGAGTTCCTGGAGATCCTGAAAGACGTGGCGAGAGACAACACCAACAACCCGGAGCTGAGTATTGTCTGGATCGACCCCGATGACTTCCCTCTGGTTCTGCCTCACCCTCACATTTCCTCTCCTCCACAAAAACCCGAAAGTACCTGAAATAAAACATGAACCTGACGTGTGTTGTCCCTACAGCTGACCACTTACTGGGAAAAAACCTTCAAGTTGGATCTGTTCAGGCCCCAGATCGGTGTGGTCAACGTGACAGACGTAAGCAACGCCCAGATTAGAACTGAAAATGTTGGCATTTAGTAAGACTGCGCGGACTTTGTTGCAGGCCGACAGCGTTTGGTTGGACATGTCCAACGATGAGGACCTGCCCACGGCGGAGGAGCTGGAGGACTGGATCGAGGACGTCCTGTCCGGCAGGGTGAACACCGAAGACGACGACGAATTCGCCGATGAGCGGGAAGACGAGTTCTACGTCTCAGAAGAAGGCGACGTAAATCCAGACGACGAGAACGACGGAGATGATGGAGACTATTAGCCTGCAAGAGTTAAAGTTTGGGTCTAGTCATTAAAGAAACATTTAAGGTAGAGGCTTTATTAAATATGTAGATGGTAGATGCCTGAAGCTGTAGTTCATCTTCTTCTTCTGATTAATTCCTCTTTGAATCTTAAAGGAAAAAATGGTGCAACAAATGAAAACGAGTTTTAGAAGAATAAAAGAAATGACGATACATACCGAGCCTGTGTATTTTTTTATATGTAACCAATAACCTCTTAAATGACATTTAATAAAAGAGAAAATCTCCTTTTTTCTTTATGTGCTGACCGTTCAGTTAGCTTTAAAACCATAAATGAACATTTAGTTAACTCTGACGCCACTCCTGAGTTATCTATTAGCTTTGAAACTGTGATGAGGAACTTCTGATTTATTTCTATGTTAAAATAGTTTTAGATCAATTAAGAACCTGCAACAAGATTTTTCTGAAAAAAATGAGGAAAAAGATTGTTTTATGCAATGTTAGCTAAGAAGGACTAAATTTAAGTGCATGCCAGACTTTTCAGATATTTTCCCTCCCTGTACTTTACATTTATTTGTCAAGCACATTAAATAATTTCCGAAGATAAGTGTGTGTTTGTTTTCTCAAACACACACAGATTAGTCCTAATTTAAGCAAAATAAATCTCTTCCTCTTTCAGTGAACATTTTCATGCTAAATTATTCAAACATCCATTTGTAAATAATTCAGCCCCATAATGGTAGTGGACACCTGGACTTTGAGGCCCCTGGGGGCCCGGAAAACTTCATAATGAGAGCCACAGATAAAAAAAACAAAAAACTCCACATGAATAAAAGATGCAAAGCTACGCAAGAATCATTACGCGGGATAAACAGGATGTTAGTTCAGACAAGGCAAGTAAACATGTCACACTCTCTCTAGAGGAAACTGAGACAGAGGTCAGAGGTCATAAAATCTAAATCTGACGTTTGTGTGGATTAAAAAAAGCGAGGTGTGTGAGATGTGTTAAGGCGTCGCTTTTCGCTCCAAACCAAAAGCCAGCGGGTTTTCCTGTTTCGATTCAATCGCCACATAACCAGGTCATCACGGAGACGGAAACGAGGGGAAGGCAGCTTTCCATTTAGATGCAAATTCTCCAATCAGAGCCGACATTCGTTTAGCCGTGCGGCTCTGACGGGCCGGCGGCGAGCCAGTTACATCTGAGCTCCATGACAAGAAAACCATGAAAAAAAAAAAAGAAAAGAAGAGGTTGTTTGGTCCAGACATGTCACCCGGTGGAGCGGGACGCTTAACGAACGACGACAGGCGGAGAGGGTTGGCGAGCCAGACAGGAAGTAAACCCGTATGGAGACGATAATTAGCTAAACAACGGCCTGTTTTAGAGTGACAGATTGCACCTGACGTCACGCTCTCCAGAACGCCGCCTGTCTAAAAACAGATAAAAATTGCTTTTATTCAGTTGATTTAACTTTAAAAATAGTCACAGGTGCTCAGTTTTCTGTTCTCAGCTGACAGGAGTGGCAGCCGGTGTGGTCATCTGCTGCTGTAGCCCTTCCCTTTCTGAACGTCTGACCAGTTATCTGTTGACTTCAAGAGTGGAAGAACAGGTCACTTTGTTGGGAAATGCTCCGATGGAATAATGAAGAGAAGAGTCACAATATTAGCAGAATAAAGACCAAATTTTACCTGAATAAAGTCTTAAAATCATGATAAAAAGTTATTTTAATTTTTGTTGTTGGAGTTCTAATATTTAGCCTTTACTGTCATCTGACTTTATTCTACTTCTACTATAATAACACATCATTTAGGATATATACTCTACAGACCATATTTGTTAAAATAAGTGTTTATGCGATACACTGATCAATATAGGCATGTCTGCCATATTTTATTACGTTATGCACAGAAATAGGTGTAATATAAAATACAAGTGCAATATATATAACAATATATATACTAGTAAATATGTTTTACTAGTTGTAATTAATTTTAAAGCTAAGTGTTCCATGCTTCTCTCCATTACGGTGGCCGACAGGGGCAAATGTGCAGCAACAGAGAAAATATGCAAACAAAAAAAGAGATGGAAACAAATGAAATGCAGCAAACAAAAAAAGAGACGCAAAGAAAAAAAGAGACAAACAAAAAAGACTACAACCACAAATGAAATGCAGCAAACAAAAGAAAAGATGCAAAAAAAGTGCTGAAAACGGAAGTGCTCCAGACCACTAGAGGGAGTCGAACAAAAGTGCTGACCCTTAAGTTTAAGTTATGATACTTCCCAAATGTTCAATTCCTACATATTGATAGGTTTTAACATGAAACCCCCACCCAAAAAAAATTTAATAAAAGTTTAAAGCAACTTAAGTCATAATTTAAATAACACATAGCTTGTATTGAGAACCACTGCAATAAATCAATATTTTAGGAATTTTATTAAGTGGAGTTACTTATTAAAACTTGTTTTTATTTAGAGCCTTATGTTTTTTAAAGGTGTAGCAGAGATTAGATCGGTGACACTGAACCAAAATCCTATCTAAGCAACATTTGAATCTTAGTTTGACTTCTATGGGTCTCAACAGGTTGTTTACTGAGAAAAACACTTTGGTTATTCATTGCTACTTACTAGTCATTTTTGATGGTACAGCTTGAACACACACACACACACACACACACACACACACACACACACAAAATTAAACCACATTTTACTATAACGTTTTAATAGTTAATGTAGTGAAAACAAATCTACGAACAGAGTACAGAGTTGTTCGGTTTCTCCAGAGCCGAGCACCGTCACCGTCATGTAAAAGAATTAGCACTTCGCTCAGATCACTTTCAAACTACTTTGATAGTTGTTTGTGAAAAGTAGAATAAAAAAATAATAATAATACTTGGGTTGTTGGTAAAGAAACTAACAGACTTTTTCCGACAGCAAGGTGAAACCCATAATAGCATAGTTAGCTTACCTGACTTTCCACCATGTTTTCCTCTTCATGGCAGACCCCTTTTCTCCCCCTCAGCAGGTTTTCACCTCAGCTTCAATTAAAAAAGGTGCCTAATTTCCCAAAATGGCCTTATATTGTTTGATCTTAAATTTAGGGGGGAGTTTTTATCGTTAAAAAGCTTTTTATGTGGCTTCTTCGGGTCATTTTGTCCTATAGGAGGCGCCAATCACAATACTCCAGGCTGCACCTGCAGCTGTCCAGATGGTGCGTTTGCTGCTTCAGGACATTCGAGCACCACTCTGCCACACATCGTCTCCCAGTCAAAAACAGCCCAACATACACTGGAAATTTTTAATACAAAAAATAAAACTGGCTGAAGCGAAGCTGCAATCCTAAATAACAAGCGGCATCACAGCAGTTTTACAAATGTTCATAAAAAGTGTTTTATTATCATCAATATTTCTTCTTCTTTTACTTTTTTTTTTTTTAAAAACAAATATTAATGTTATGCAACTGAAAAGGACCTGAAAATTCATAGTCAGAAGCCTGACCGTGGACAGAGAGGGCCGTAACCAGGCAACAGTGGGACAGATGGGGACGAAAAAGGCAGGACACACACACACACACGCACGCACGCACACACACACACACACACACACACACACACACACACACACACACACAGATGTGCGTGTTTACATAAATGCAATGTAAAAACAGGAGGCACCGCCATGTTACGATCAGAAGGTAAACCATGCAGATTTTGTTTTGATTTTGATCAGCTTTATACACCTGTGCCAATCCTACTATAACCACCAGGGGGCAGTAGAGGCTACAATGATTCCTGACCTCTGTGATTTGTGTCACTTTGCAAAGTGCAGCAGGAATAGAAAGACAAACAGGAGGGATTTTTTTAGCTTACATTGGAGTATTTTTGTTGTTATCAGGCAAAAAAAAAGCATGAATCCGTCTGAGTCTTCCTTAAAGGGACTGACCTCGAAGGATTGGATGTTTATAAGACGCCAGGCGGTAGGAAAAACCAGACGGTCCAGTTGGGACGGCGGTTCCACCCTGCTGATCCGCCTCCGCCGATTCTGGTTCCGATAAAACGAAACGATAAGAAGCGCTGACATGGAAATCACTGCTGAGCTCAAAAGCTGGGAGAAAACGTTTTACACTGCTCTGCAAATGTATTCACCTCTTAGTCAAAAATAAAAAATAAAATAAAATCTGGAAAGTGTAAAGTGTAGTTTTCGTTACTCTGATAGATATAAAACCCTGAATTCTCTTTCATCATTAGATTCTTTTTAGAATCAGAAAAAAAAAGAATTCTGACTTTAATCTTCTGAAATTAAAGTCACAAAAAAATTGGTTGTAATACTGAGATAAAATCAAAACTCTGAGGATAAATTCAGAATTTGCAGAAAAAAAATAATTCTGGGATTAAAGTAAGAATTTTGAGAAAAAAATTTGTAACTCTGAAATTAGTCAAAACTTTGAGAAACAATTATAAATGAGGTTAAAGTTTTGAGAACAAAACTTGTAATTCTGAGATTAAACTCATAATTTTGTTGTAGCTGAATATGGAGGACCAAAACTGACATAATAAGAAATAAAAGCATAAAATATACATTTAGTTTTTCCTTTTCTTTACATGAGTTTCAGTTAAGTAATGTATATATTTTCTTTTTCCATTTCCCCTTACACATTATGTCCTCCATAGTATGTATCTGAAGCTTTGCAAGAAGACTAAGACCTCTTGCATGGGTCTATGTAATGTTTGGTTTGTGTTGGCTGTGTGTATCTAACTATTTATATTAAAAGTTATAATTTTGGCCGATGACATCACCGTCCTCCATCTTGGTCCAAAACAAACCAAAGTGGGCTACTTCATTTAAATTCTTCAGATTTTCAGCTGTTGTACAATGTGTACCTTCTTTTGTTTTGAACTTCAATAAAGATTTGGAATAAGAAGAAATTTGTCTCATTTCAAGCAACGTTTTAAGATAGCAATGTTTTCTCACTAATATAGCTCTCTCTCTCCACAATAATTGAATCCTGCCAATACAGGGCATGCAGGCGTGACCGTAACGTGTACAACATGTCTGTTCAACTGTGTTTTGCTTTCGGAGGAGGTCTGAACAATTATATTCACATTGTTGACTTACTTTCTGCTGATTATGCAGCAAACGGGTGAAAAAATAGAAGAAAAAAAATCCATAGCTAATATGCTAGTTTTTTCAAAAACAAAAGTTGCACAAATGAAAATTTTAACGGCACAAACCTGCACTAACCACTGAGACTATTTGCTGGATTTTTTGACATGGGTGGGGTGTCGGCTTCACACAGCTGTTGGAATGGCCCAGTCAAAGTCCAGAATAAGTCAAACTGCAGCTTTCCATTGAAAACTGAGCTAATATCCAAATCAGAATGTGCAAAATTTTCAGTTTGTAGAGGGATAACGGTCAGGGGGTGGAAAATAAGTGCATGCCACACTTTTCAGATTTTCCTCTGTTTATCACATCAAATACCAATAAAATTTTCTGGTTTGTAGTTTTAACTGGACAAAATGTTACAGGAGCAAGAAGACTGCTACATTTTGCCCCCGTTTTCATTCACAATAAAAACCAGTTCTTTATAAAAACGCTTTTAATGTGTAAAAAAACATTAAGATCTGTCATTTAAAGTCTGGAAACTTTTGCTTGAAAGGGGCAAAGCAGATGTAAAACTGACAGAATGTGCTGCTACGTGACGCAGAGTCGCTCTGCAAAAATCAGTAGTTATTTTTTTATTTCAGAACTCGCAGCTCTGTCTCGTCATGTCAGGCAGATGCGGCAGACACAAACGCCCTGAGAGGATTGCTGAACCTTTGTGGAAGAGTTCACGACTTTGGGCGCGAGTTCGTTACGACTTCCTGGTTATCCAGCCCGCCGCGGCTGCTGCTGCTGCTGCTGATGATGATGATGATGCACCTGGAGAACTGCAGATTAAATCCAAAACTGTTTCCTTTATATCTGTCTTCCAGTTCCAAACAAAGACATCAGTCCTGAGTCTATGTTGGGAACTTTGGAGTGAATTTTTCCAGACTTGTTTGGCTTCGGTTTCTCAAAAAAAAACCAAAAAAAAAAACAAAACCATCAAACATGACAAACGGCGCCCTGCAAGAGTATAAACACCGCAAACTTTTACATTAACGAGGATTTTATGTGTTAAACCAACATGAAGGACATAACTGTGCAGAGAAAGGAAAGGATTTTAACAGATAAAAATCTGAAAAGTGTGGTGTGCTTTTATTTTCAGCCCCTTTTACTCATCCCCCTATTTAGGAGTATATTTTTCAGAATTAAATGATTTCCCTTCTATGCCCTATTTATGTTGGTTCATCAAATAAAATCCCAAGTTTGCAGCTGAAAATGTGGAAAAGTTAAAGTGGCAGTATTATGTAAAATACATTGTCTTTGAGCTTTACATCATGTTTTGATGTTATTTCCTCATAACAATTTCATGCATGTTTGAGAAATCCTTTGATCTCCCTGGTAACCATTCAGCTGTGCAAACGTCTGGTTAGACCTTGCTCTGCCTTCAATACGAAACTCCTCCCCCACTCAGCTCCTTCAGACTAGCCAGCAGCAATTAGCAAACACCTGGTGGAACTGCTGAGCTCATTACAGGAGCCACTTCTCAGTGAAAACACTGATGAAAACGGTATTAAAGGGTTAATAAAGGAGAAATGTTGTGATCACTTCCTGAAGGCGGAGTTTCAGAAACATCAGGAGTTTCTTAAAGATACAGAGGCCCAATTTCAGAGAGTTAAATTACAAAGTCCAATTTCTCTTACATCATATTTGATATGTAAAGCATTTTTACAACAACTGAAGGTGACATAGTTACCTGATTGTGTTATAAAATGGTTCCATGTACCTGGAAATACAACATACTGCCCCTTTAATACTTTTGAAAGGGACTGTATACTCAGACATACAGTATTGTGCACAACCTAATCTCGATCAAACCCGTGAGCGAAATCCTGCAACAATTCTTCTTTTCACCAACTCAAACATTAACATAGCAATAATTTCAGACGTGATATATAAATTCATTTATATATATATTCATATATATTAAAAACAAAGAAAAGTACATATAAAAAACTTCAAACCCTAATTAACAACATTTGAAAGCAACGTGACATGGTGAGGGATAAAAAAACAAAACAGAAAATAGCTGGCGTCCTACACCGAGGTTTCAGACTGTAGTCGCAGGACGAACTTGTGAGACTTGGGGTCGATGTATTCCTCCGACATCTGGACGTAAGGGATCTTCCTGGTCGTCACCACCAGGCTGAAGTCCACACACTTGAGCAAGAAGATGCTTCCGTCCTTCAGGCCACTGGTGACCGACGCCTCGCTGATCAGCGTCCAGCGGCGGCCCAGCCAGTGGTCCTTGCCGTACTGCAGGGTGGGCCCCGGCGTCAGGTAGCTCTCCAGGAACGCCTGGATGGAAAACGGCACAAAGCAGGAAGGAGTAACGGACCTGATGCAGCGCGCAAGATACCGCTAAAAGCTGTTAGCGACGATGACTAGCTGCTAGCTGTCAAGTTGTCAACGTCTTAAATGTGAACGTGACAAATAACAGAAAAAGGGATGCAGTCCTTTACTGCTAATGGTCAACACTGATAACTAGCTGACAATGTCAGGAAAATTAAAGAAAACAGTAGATCCTGTAACACATGAGTCCAGTGATGTCTATCCTGATTGGACCCTCAGAAGGTCGGGCGCTGACCTTGGGCGTCAGGTTGTTGGTGATGCAGAAGGCCAGGTGCTGCTGGATGCTCTCCATGCTGTGGCAGTGCTGCTGCTTGGTGGTCCTCAGGTACTTCTGCAGGGCACGAGCCATGGAGGGGAAGATGGCTTGAGCCGCCTCTCGGGGGTCCATCACGTCCCCCGGGGCCTTCTTCGGCTCCTCCTCCTGCATGCGCTTGATGTGGGTGAAGGCCTCTTCTACTGCCACCACCAGTCTGGGAGGAAGCACAGCAAACATATGAGGAACAGCTATGGCACACCTTTCCAACTCTGACTTCATTTTAAAGGGGCAGTTTTATGTAATATCAATTTATTTTTAGCTTTACATCATGTTATGATGTTATTCCCAGGAGTTTGCATTGGTTCTTTCATTCATGTTTGAGAAATCCTTTAATCTCCATGGCTGGACTAACGAACTCTGTCTCCGTAGGTGGAGGGAGAGCTTGTTTTCCCTCCACCAAACTTTCCTCTTTTGATTCCAATCAGGAAACCTAAATTATATAAAAATACCCTGCCTTCAAATTTCAGACGGCGAGATATGATGGCTCTCTAATTAAAGAGAATTTTCTCCTTCGTTTTTGACGCACAAATTTAATTTCCGTGGCTTCCGAACTCACCGCGCCCTGCGTTTGCGGACGCGCCTCTCGTGCTCGGCCTCTTCGTAGTAGAGCTCGTTGTGGCTGGTGTCGCGGCGCCGGGCTGCGGCCGCGATCATGGCTCTGGACTGGGACTGGGCGATTCCCGCTGAGGCATTGTTCCCCGGACCTGAAATCAGCAGAAATCAACAGACTTGAAGAGAAGTCACAGAAAAAGCTCGTCAGACATTGTAAAAATCACTTAAAGTCGCTCGGATGCTTAGAAACGACATTTAATCAAGCAGAGATTATCGTCTCTCTCTCTCTCAAAACGCCGCAGAAAGAGAAGCAGAGGAAGCCTCTGAGCAGCTGCTGCAGAATAAAAATGAAGAATAGTGACACTCGAGGGAGAAACAACAACTGTCTACTGACTTAAGGTGGCTAACTGGAGCAGCTAACATAAGCGCCTGAATGAATCTTGAGTACGCCTCAGGGAGGGTGATAATTTAATCGAGGGGTTGTGTTACATTCCTGCCAGCTGACACCAGCGTGAAACTTTTCCCTCAACCTGTGGCATGCAGACAGAAGAGTGCTGTGTGCTTGAGCAGCAGAAACATCTCCGCATACTTACTGTCCCACAGGTAGGCTTTCAGTCTAGCCTCAAAGACGTCTTAAAGGGGTTAGCGTCGGGGCAAATGAGGAGAAATAAAGTTATTATGAAGGAGATCGACTCAGCCTGCTTGCAGTTTTTGCACATTAACTACAAATCATCCAGGCTTCATGCAACTTTCCACAATTTTACAATTATGTTGCATTAAGAGATCAATTTCTGCCTTCCAGCATCCAAATGTCCCGTAACGAGTTAATACAAGCTGCGGGGTTGAAAAGGCAGATTTTCTGCTTCATTTCGTGGCTCATTAATATTTTTTTTTCTTCATCAAAAACTGTGAGTTTATCACAGAAGGTGCTGGCAACACTGTTCAGCGTGGGAGTTGTTACTGAGGGAAGAAAACGGCATAAGTGTGTTTAAAAATAAAGCACAGAAACGTGTTAAATCAAGATCATGAATGTTCAAAAAGGGCCGGAATGTATTGATAAAACCTGTTAAAATATAAATAAAGTCTTAAAATTAAATAATACTGAACATATTTTTAGTCACTCCAGGATTTCATGATTGTTTAAGTGATTTTTTTTGCAATAAAAAAGTGTTTGTGGTAGTAGTTTAGAAATATTTGCCCTTATGTATGATGGTAAATGTGACTTTTTATCAGTCCACATAAAGTAAGTCAGAGGAAACTGTTTAGTAGAAATACTGCCACCTCCAGGTGGGAATTAATTAACAATTAGAGTCAATCTTTTTCACAACTTTTGCAAAAAATCTGCAATAAACTCACAATTATGCATTAGTTCGAAAAAAAAAAGTGCAACAGATTTGCTAATTTTGTGTGAATTTCCATGATAATTCACAAGAAACTGGAGGACCTGATTGATGTAATTTGGCAGTAAACAGATAAAAACAGCTTTGAATTGATTGGTAAAATAATATTTAAGCACGCTGTTATCTTGACAGTTCTATTTAGAGAATTTTGACTTTTTACTCTCATAATTTTGACTTTTTTTCTCAGATTTTCTTCTCAGAATTTTGTAGTTTTTCCTCAAAATTTAGACGTTTTTCTCCCCAAATCCCCCCTGACCCCCAAATTCTGACATTTGATCTTAGAAAATTAAAGTCAGAATAAATCTGGTACATTCTGAGAAAAAAGTCTAAATTCTGAGAAAATAAAAGTCAAAATTCTGAGAAAAAATAATTAAAAAAATTCTGTGGCCCTAATTCTCTTCTGTTGAAAACTGCTTTCATTTAATTGATAAAACACGATTTAAGCGTACAATGGCTCATTTCAAGGTTCTGTTTACTTGTCCCTGTGGGCCACATAAAACCTCATGGCGGGCCAGATTCGGCCCACTGGCCTTGGGTTTGACACTGATGTGCTGGAGTATTAGAAAAAGCCCAGATAAGCTCCAGACGACTCACCGTCCACGTTGTAGACCTTGAGGCCGGCCAGGTGCTTGGCCGCCCGGGACTTGGAGGCAGAAAGCAGAGCCGGGTTGTGGATGGGGAAGTCGCAGTAGTAGTGCTCTATGACGGCCAGGGCGGCCCGCTGAATGCTGGAGGAAACAAGAGGAAGCAGAATCAGAGAGGCGTTGAGGCCCAAAGCTGCTCCGGACTGATGGACAAGGAAACAGGAAAACACGCCACAAGACATTTTCCTTTCAGTGGAAGGTACTAGAAACCTGCTGCAGGTCTGAAAATGCTCCTGAGGAAGACGAAATAACAGATGGAGGAGATTTTTGGCTCACTTTCAAATATATATGACTCAAAAAACGCATTTCTGGAGGACTAAAGCGCCGCCCACACAAAGAAGAGAAAGCAGGGAGCATGAAGGAGAGATTTGCTTCTAATGGAGGAATCATGAAAAACAAATTAGGAAGTATTTACACTCCTTCAGCCTTTTCACATCAGTAAACAACTACAAACAGATTATTTCACTTATAAAAAGGCAAAACTGTTTCGTTATAAACAAAATAATGGAACTAGAACTTCTTTCCCAATTTTAAGGAATTATTTACTTAAAACAGGGAAATGCTTCTCAATGAAAAGTTACTTGTAAGTTTTGTCTTATTCCAAGTGTAATAAGATATTTCCAATAGAAACTAGCCAAAAATAAAACATTACAGTGTAAGTGGATGGAAAATAATTTGTAATTTTCAACCATTTTACTAAAAAGTGTAGTTAGTTATGCTCTCTACAAAAATGGAGTTAAAGGAAGAACTAGTTCTGAATATACTTTTATTTATTTAAACATTTTGATGTGTAAAGGTTGATTTAGCTAACGTAACGTTTGAATTGTTGATTTTTGTGTTTTTATCATGTAAAGCACTTTGAACCGCCTCGTTGCTGAAACAAATGAACTTGACTGATATTTATCTATTATAAAGACTAAAATAAAGAGGCGTGTATCAAATATTTAGTTTGTGGTTGTAACATGATAAAACCTGGACGTGCTCAGAGTGGATTAATGCTGCTGCAGCACTAAAATTAATGGCTTTGTGGGAATTTCCCAAATGTTTTGTGACATTTCAAAGAGAAGGACCAACAGGAAACCGCTTCATGTATTTTCTCTGGATTTATTTTATGAAGGTCGCCGTCGCAGCACTTCCTGACAGGTCGGCGGCAGGTGAGCTGCGGCTCAAAAAGTCATTAACTCCTCCAAATAATAAGCTCTTCTTCTTAGATTTGACTGCACTCGGCTGTGACTCTGCCCAGATGACAGGATGACCCTCCATGTTTTCAAACGTGAAACTTGATGTCATGAGAGACGAGTCGCAGCTGCAGCTTGGATCGGCATCGCTGCGTGCCGGGTCTTGTCTTCCACAGCCCAGGACCATTAAACCGACTGTACACAGTCAGGCTGTTTTCACATGTTATTCTCCATAAATCATCTCCTCTTATAATATAATAAGCCGCCTCGCGTTCCAGGAAGCGCCGTTAATCACCTCAAACTGGTAACGCCAGCAGTTTATAATTAGTAGCTAAACTTAGACAGCCGTAAATTGTGTTAACGTTGTTAGTTTAAATGTTCTAGTTTTTGTTATTGTAGTATTTGAAACCGTAACCTAAAAGTTAGCTGCACTAAACCTAAAGCACAAATAATAGACATAAGTTATGCTAACGCTAAAGCGCTAACTTTAATTAAGATTATTAGATTTATGTTTATTTTATGTTTTCTGCTTTCTGTTTTATTTGGTTTCTTTAAGTTTGAAATAAAGAGGAAACAGAACTGCGGAGTAAAAACACTTCAAAATAAAAGCTTGAAAATAAACAGAATTGCTAAGATTTGGTAACCAAAAATTCAACTGATATGTAAATATAAATAAATTAGCTCTTCACAATTGATGCGGAAAAATGAATGCAAGTGCGCTGAATATTTTCAAAGTTATCAAAAGCGCTAAACGATGCACCGCTATTAGTGCATTAGCTGTCCACTGATAAACAGGTTTATAAAAACGTTTGAGCACCAAACAGTTCCTCTATAAACGCTCCACATTTTGCTGCTCTTTCCCATCAGGCGAGGTACTTTCGATCTTTTCTTGCCCCCTTTAAGTACAGGAAACCCTGGTCCACCCTTTCCAAACGGAAATGAGATAATCCTGCTCTTTTGCTTCGTGGGCTGGTGTGGAAACTTTAAACACGACACAAAAGATGACGGTGCATTTGTGAAGCGGTGGCAATCGGCTCCGGATGAGGAATTTCCATCCCAGTTAACTGCTTAACGCCTTTATCCCGTTCCAGATATTAAACACGCTCTCCATGCAGAGGTTTGTGTCCAGCCTTTTGTCTGCTAACTTAATATCACCAGCCTGCAGCATGTGCTTCCTATTATCCCAGACGAGGATAACAGCGTGACCCCTGACCCACTGATGGAGGCTCTTTATCCCGCTCTGTCCTCCTTCTGCTTCCACTTTCTGCTTTCAGCGACGGCTCATTGACTGCATCACAAACGTTACAATCTCACTCCTTCTGTCGCGTTCGGTGTCAGTTCAGCAAAGAGGAGCCCAAAAAAAATCACTAAAACAAATGTTTTAAAACAAAAATGTTAGTCTGATTTAATTTCAGACAAAGAGAAAAATCTGAGTAGTTTAGGTTTTAGTTCAAATATTTTAGATACAGCTCTGGAACAAATGAAGAGACCACTAGAAATGATCAGTTTCTCTGATTTTACTTTTTATAGCTATATGTTTGAGTAAAATTAACATTGCTCTTTTATTCTATGAACTACTGACAACATGTCTCCGAAATTACAAGCAATAATTTATTTGTATTTATTTGCAGAAAAATAACGAAACAGATGCAGCGCTTTCCTCAAACAAGTTCATATTCATTTAGAAACAACAATACTGATGTTTTAACTCAGTTCAGAAATCAATATTTGGTGGAAAAACCAGGAGGTTTTCAATGGAGAGGTGCATTTTACTAACTTACCAGTAACTTTTCAGCAACATATTGTTTTAATAATAGTCAATAAATCCTTAATATTGCTGAAAAATTTCTAGTTTCAGTGGCAGATTATTTCACTAATAACCAGACATTTTTCCTATATTGTCAATGAAATAATCTGAAACTTGAACAGGTTCTTCTTCATCAATGTTAAGGATTTATTGGCTCTAAACAATAACTACTTCTAAGCTATTTATTTAAGATATTCACACTTGAATCTCCAACAGCTATGAATGTTTTTGCACTAAGCTGTACGCTCATAATGTGACGAAAGCGAATGAGGAACATGAGAAGTGCACCTGCATGTTCGCTTTAAGTTGTGAAGAATTCGGGTCAGATTTCTGGTAGCCGTCATGAAAAGAAGCTTCATCTATAAATCCATCAGGTTTTATCGTAAGCCATGAGCAACAGGCGTGTGAGAAACCGGTAACCAGAGCTGCTGCGTTCAGCTAGAAACGCTGTTTTCACGTAGAGCTGACATAAACACGGTTTTGCTTTCCTTCAGATCAACAAACACGACTCTGCCGGATTCTTCAACATGACTCCTGCATTAACTATTAAACCCTTGTTTTCTATTCTCTCTTAGCCCTCCTTTAACTTCCTCCAGTGTTTTCTCCTCTTTCTTCCTCTCTGAAGTCTTCCCCTCCTCATCCTGAACTGCAAAATTCATTTTCATTTTGTCTCTGAGGCTCAACCCGATGAAATCCTTCCTCTCACTGTGGAATATTCAGCCATCTTTGACTTGAGGTGTCCCAGTTTCTGGGTTTCATTCTGCCTTCGTCTCCTTCACATGTTTTTGTTTTTGCCTTCTCGTCGATATTCGCACACTTCTCTTCCTCCGTCTTGTTGTTTCAGAAAGTCCTGAGGTTTCCAGGTTTGTCAGTCACTGATTGAGAAAATACATTCTCACATAGAAAGCTATCCAAACCAACCTGTACGGATGTGAACCAGATAAATAGTGTTGTTTTTTTTATCTGAGCATACGCAGAATGTTAATAAGTGAACAATGCAACGTTCCTTTAAAAGAGCATGTTTTATTCTCAGATAATGGCATAATCTTATTTAAAAATTGTTAAACTTTAACACTGATTGTTCACAGGAGTCCCAAAGCAGCTAATTTGCTACTAGCATAGATTTTCACTTTGTGTTTTGGTTAACTGCAAACTCCCAAATAACTAAATTAAAGGTTCCAGATAAACTCTAATATAATTTTAGTTTTGTGAACTTTTATTTGTGTTGAGGTTTTTGTTATTGATTGCTAAGAATTCTTCAAGTAGTTTATAGTCATGCTTTTATTTTGACAGTTCTGTTTCCTCTCCTCATATTCTCTCTTTAAAAAAAATACTGTTAAGCAAGTAGCAAGTATACAATAAATGAACGAATTAATACATGAACAAACAACAAAGGCTGTAAATTACATAATGCAAAAAAAAATAAAAAATTGAGAGCCATTTTGTTGGTACTCTTATCTACATGGTTGAATTCAGTGCTTTGAATATGACTAATGCTAATATAAATTAGCATTATTGCTAGCTAGCATTAGCATGCTAATGCTAATGAGTGAGAATGCAAGACTGCATTAGCGTAACTAATGCAAATTAGCACTAAGCATTAGCTACACTTAGCACGTTAGCTTTAGCATAGCTAATGTTTAAGGTTAGCACAACTAGCTTTTTAGCTAGCGGTGCCCAACACTGTAACCTTTCCAAACTACTAAATGTTAATGCTTTCTCATCTCTTCTTGAATTTCTTTAGATCAGAAAACAATGTTTTGTTTTTTAAATTTTTTAGTCGACTTCGTATTGCAGCACTTCTGTTTAGGTGATTTCTAGATTGTACAGGTCTGGAAAGAAAACAGTCTGGTGAATAAAACTGAGTCAAATTATAGTTATTTTATAATATCAGAAGGGTGTAAATTATATTTTCTCATAGAGCCAGGTTGGTTTGGTCATCGTTTTCCCTTAAATGAGAAGAAAAGCAGAGGAAATCGTCGCAGGTGTTCTCCTCACCTGAGCTGTCCCAGGTTGTAGTGCCGCGTCTCGCCGTCCGTGGCGCGTGTGACACAGACGGAGTAACATGGCTGGAGCTGCCGGAGCTCCAGCAGGACGACGGCCAGGTAGTGGATGAAGAGCAGAGCGTCCACCAGGGACACCGCGTACTGCACAATGCCCTGGTAGTTCTCGTCCTACGGGAACAAACATGGCTCATTTTTAACCAGATAATCAATCTCTGAATATGCAGCACAAGAAGAAGTGGTGTAAGACTAGATGTAGAGCATCTGCAGCCTTTTAAACCTCCACCAAATGGGATTTAAAATTATGACTCACACAGTAAACACATCACTGCAGGGAGCAGAAATCTGTGTTTTGCTCGGCATTAAAAATAAATATGTCTGCAGCGTATCAAACCTCTTAAAATGTCTCTGATGAATACCCTCCATTTCCAGATCTACTATTTCGTTTCAGCAGAGAAAGCCGCAGGTCTTTTCACGTACTTGTGAGTCGAGTATCCGGACACTGTAGAAGAGCCAGTAGGAGATGACGAAGAGGAGCACCAGCACCGCCAGCAGGATCCTGAAGACGAAGGCGCGCGGGAGGCCCGCCCGCGCCGGCCGGAAGAAGAGCGCCCAGACCGCCAGCAGCAGGATGAGCAGCTTGAAGGCCACGGAGATGAAGAGCCCCTCGCAGGCCGTCCCGCAGCTCTGCAGCTTCTCCGGCCAGAGGATGTGAGGCAGCACGAGGAAGGCGAGCGGCGTGAAGAACACCAGCAGGCCCAGGATCACGGCGATGGAGCGGGTGACGTAGTGGCGGCAGTCCAGCCCCACGCTGTCCTCCAGGTCTTTGGTGATGCGGACGATGTCCTCCTGGGACAGGCTGTGCTCCGAGGTGCCGGTGATGGCGGTGGTGGTCTCCCCCCAGTTATCATCCTGAATCAATAAATCAATTAATCAATTAACTGGATACGAAAGTCTTCAGTTTGGTGCTTTAGTCCCAATAACTTCGCTTACAGAGACTTATTTGTTGTTTCGTTTACTTACATAAACTTCCAGAAAACTGTAAAACAGCCGAAACACTGAGTCCCTTTAAATCTAGACCTGAGTTGCTTTTGTAATGACAGCATTTAGCAAAATGTAAAGTTTCGGTTGTTGATTTTTGTGTTTGATTGGTTATTTGAGTGTTAAATGTTTATTACAACTTAAAATTTATTCATCTTTGAGAATCTGTTCTTCAATTTTTATGCCATTACCATTACTTGAAAATGGTCTCAAAATAATATTATATAATTTATCGCAGTAATTTCTGGGACAATTCATCGTCAGACATAATGACTGTAAGTAAAAGATACAACATTTTACTGTTTTTAGATCATTTAAGTCAATTTTAGCTACAGAAAACAATTAACTATTGGAATTGATTGACTCTTAAAGAAGCAATTTTAAATCAAAATGCATTTTCTGCACGTTAAAATATGTCATTATCTATTTTAGGCCTACAAGAACGAAAGAAGTGTGGCTCAAGTGGAAAAAGAAAACACAAGTGAGGAGCTGCCAAGTGGGCCATGTGCTGACGTCTGAGTCTGACTGCATCCGCTGATAACGACGCAAAAACAACAGAGATAAGGAAGCTTTGCACCGCAACCGCAGCACGGGCTAATGGAGGCTGAGCATAGAACATTAAATGAAAAAACAACACTGACGTGACACAATATGTACTATAAACATAATTTCATTTGAATATAAGATTTTGTAAAGTGCAGATCACAATCATGAGCAGGAAACAGATTTTTATGAGATTTTCTCTGCTCATGAGAGAGAAATCTCATCAAAAATCTCATTTTTCAAAGAAAATGTTTTTGAAAAATGAGATTTTTCAACAACAAAAAAAAATTGGCCAAAAAAAGATTTTCATAACAAAAAAGTTTTTTTCTTTTACCAAAAAAAAAAAGTTTGTAATTTTCTTATGACAAAAAAAAAATATTACTGATTTTTTGTAATAAAATTGTTTTAGTTTTAACTAGGAAATTAAAGTTCATAAAGTTGATTTAGCAAGAGAAAAGTCGTCTAAACATTGCTTTTTAAGTTCATTAATCTTGAATTGTGAATTTTAACTTAATACTGCAATTTAAACCAAATAATTATTTCACAATAAGCAAGACAAAAACAGACCAAGATATAAAGGTAAATGGAAATTTTGGTATTTGACAATAATGACTATGCTGTATATAAGTAACAAAAAATAAAATCGGGGAAAAGAAAATTTTTCCAAATCAGTTCCTTTCAATAATAATAAAAAAAACCGTATGAAACTTCAACAAACTCTGCAGGTGTGTGTCTGGTGAATTTCTGGTTTGTAAACACATGTATCAGAGATTATTCCAGATTAAGGGTAAACTTTCTGGACAATCCTGTGTGTCAAACTACAAACTGTAGTCAAATTTTCCAACATTGATAAGTAAAATGATGTCAAGTTGAGTCTCTGAAACTGATTCTGTTGCTCAGTTTCTGCTTTAAATAACAAAAATAGAAGACAAACTTAGAGTTTAAGCTAATTTGCATCTGTATGGTCTGTTCTTCTGAGATTTACTTTCACAAGTGGAGCATTACAGCGTTTGCTTTGATGCTCTATGAAAGGACTGGAGGTGGATCAAGAAGTTAAAGTTAAGTTAAAACAAGAAAAGTCTGCTTCTACGCCTGCAGAAAGAGAGAAACAAAACCCCACAGTGGATTGTATGATTAAAAAAACTAAAAAATATTTGTTTTCTGAGATTTGTGAATGTTTTGAGGATTTTATTCCATTTATAGGTGCAGCAGAATATCAGTCAGAGCTGCTGACATGTCGGCTCTTCACCTCAGATTCATCTGGCTTTTCACCTGCGGCTGTAAATCTCCTTGTCACTGTCCGCATTTCTCCAGAGAGAGAAATGTCCACCGACCGACTTCATGAGGGCTGAACTAAGCTCTGGAATGCAGAACCCGGGTTCACAGGGTCAGAGTTCACATGGGACCACATTCCTGACATCGGCCGTTTTAAATCAAACCTCAGCCCAATTAAAACCGAAGCCAAACATGCAATTTATTCATAGAATTCAACAAATGGGGAGGAATTGCAGCTGCAAGGCAAAGAAAGATGAATTATTTCTGCCTGAGTCAAATATGAAGGAGAGAGTTTGAGGAAGAAAACAATACGAGAGAGCAATCAGCCAGATTAATGCAACATGTTGGCTATTTGTCTCCTAAAAACAGGAAAAACATTTTGGTCAATATTCCACTAATGTTGAAAAACCACTATTTCACAATTGCTGTGTTTCTATCAAATAAGAAACGCGGCATGAATAAGTTTATTCACATGATAAGTGATTAAAAAACGGCATCCTCCAAATACTTCCTGTTGTTTTCTTTTTCATGGTTGGCAACAACATTCGCCTGCTAATATTGTGACTCTTGTAAAGTAAAAAAAAAAAAAGTGTTTCCATTGCAGTTTTGATAAATAAATCATTTTCAAAACTCAAAAAAATTCCCACCTACAACATCTGACTTGAAACTGAAAGTCCACCTGCTGCTTTCAAAATGCAATTTAAGTCAAAAAGGAAATTGTTTTGGTTTTAACTCAGAAATTAAAGTTCCTGAAGTTGATTTAACAAAAGTCAAGTTGTCTAAACATTGTTTAACTTAACTATATGCTGCAATTTAAACCAAATAATTATTTCAGAATATGCAAGACAAAAATGGACTAAAACATAAAGTTAAGTGAAAAATTTGGTATTTTAGGGATAAAAATGACAATAATTTATATAAGTAACAAAAAATTACATCAGACAAAAGAAAATTTTTGCAAATCAATTTCTTTCAATAACAAACTGATTAAACGTTGATAAAAGTGGGTAGAAAATCCAGAAATATTCATACAAGTTACTCAACTTGGGGCCCAAATGAAAATCTGCCCAGGGCCCCAGAAAGGCTTTGGTCGGCCCTGCCTCAATGCTCATTTTATTCATTCTTTTGTTGGTTTGGTGTGGATGTTCAATAACAAGACGGCCAATTAAAGACAGAAAAACAATTGATTCAGGGAAGTACAGAAATAGAAATCCTCTGCACACACACACACACACGCGCGCACACACACACACACACACTGCATCGTGAAAACACACACACCGCTACCCAGAAGCTGTCAGATCTGCTCTTATTCTACAGCTGCAGTGAGGATTTTGGCCCAGCAGCTCGTATTATGGAAGGAGCTGAAATTAAATAAAATATTCAACAGGAAAGGAAGGATAAAAAGATTTTAAAAAACGAAAGAGAGAGAATGTGCCTCACCGATTTACTCAACATTAATCATATGAAGATTAAGACCTAGATAAATAAGTACAGTTCAAACAGAGGTGAAGATGTTGCTTCAGCCATGAAAAGTCAAACAGTTTTCAGTTTTAAATTCTGGTTTTTAAAGAGTTAATGACACAATCTGATGCCTTAAAGAGCCTTTTTAAGGCTTTTAAACCTTTAAACATAAAAAATGTTATATAACGATAATCAGATGATGTTAAAACACAAAAATGTATCATTAGAATAAACTTCTATGCTATATGACAGAATGCCACCTTTGTCTCAACTTTCTTTCTTAAATTCAATGAAAAAGTTCGACTACATACCAGAATATCTTTAGTGCTGATTTAGATCTCAGGATCGACAAATTAAACAAACTAAAGGCACAAAAAATGGCTCTAATCCAGCAGACAGGCAAACATCCGTAACAAAAACAAGAGACTATGTACCAACGTCAGAGTAAAAGCACAACAGAAGTCGGCAGATTAGATGCAAAAGGTTCTTTGTCTGATAAAAATCCCTAAAAACTGTAAACTAAATGCTTCAATATGGAGAATTTGATGCTGAGCGTTAAAACACTCATTTAAACCAACTTTACGCTACATTAAAAAGCTCAAATCAAAAACCATGCCAAGGTTTAAAACATGAGTTGTTCAGAAATGTTGTAAGAAAAGCAACTTTTTAAACAACATTTTGGTAAAATTTTCATTTTTTAGTTAAAAAAAAAACAGTTTTGTCACAATTTATTTTAGGAATTATGTGATTTTTTTCTGCTCGGTTGATCTGCAGATTTACAGATTTTAATCTGGGTGAGCTTGAACAATAACTGTGCTTAAATATTATGTCATAAATGAAATTAATGCAGTTTTCTCTGTTTATTGCAAAATTATAACAATCAGTCACTCCAGTTTCTGGACAATTATTGTGGAAATTCACGCAAAATCAAGACAAAATACTGGAGGGACTGGAAAGATGTTCAATAATATTACTTAATTTTAAGAATTCATTGATATTTTAACAGTTTGTGAAAAGGTTTTATCAATACACTCTGGCACAACCGGCCCTTTAAGAGCCTTAATGACTGTGATTCGGTCCGAAACGAAAATGAGTTTGACACCCGCTTAAAGCGTTTGTGTTTTTATTTCACACAAATCATAAATAACAGTCACAATAATGTAAGAAAATCTTTTTAAAAAACCAATGTGTATGAAGGGTTAGATGGTTCTTTTTCCGCTGGAGTATAAATAACATCTATTCTCCGTAACAGTAAATGAAGCATCCACTAAAAGCCTGTTTTCTGTTGTTCAGTGCAGGAACGCTGTTTACTCCTGGGAGGCTGACAAGGTGTGTGTGTCTGTGAAAAATAAAGCAACATGCATTCCCCAGCTCCTCCTCACTGCAGCTTCAACACAGTGGATGATGTGTGCGGCTGCCAGGAACTTGTCAGGACAAGGAAGGAAACAAGAAAAAAACACGACAAAGGAGAACTGAACCAACTTGGAGAGTTGGGACAAGAAATACTGGAAAATATTAAATAAAAACCTGTTAAATTTTCTGTAAATATGTTTATGGGTCGTGATCAGGAGACACCTGTGTTTTCTTTCCAGTCTGGCTGCTTTCATAAACATCCCGTAAAGCAGCAGCGTTGGATCTAAGAGCGCCACATGTAAACAGAGCCGTTTAAAGTTTACGCCTGAGCGCAAACGCATCCCAGATCATGCAGATGATTCCATTAGGAACTAAAACAACTCTGAAAATTAAAAGCCAACATCTGTTGTTGGCAGCAAATTAACAGCCAGCGCGTAATCCGGTCGCTACGGCGGTAATCAGATTAGCCCAACCGACGTGTCAATCGTACCTGGCTCGTTTTAGAGTTTAGAGGTGAGCTCCTACGGATTTCTTCTTCTATGGTGCTGATGATCACCTCCTTTACTTCTTCTACTGCCTCTCCAACCTCCAGCACCTGCAGAACCTCGTCCTCTTCCTCCATCACCGTTGGCGACAGCATCCGAAACAATCCAGTTTCTGAACTTCAGCTTGGCGCTCCAGTCGATACTGAACCTCGGCGATTCATCCCGGAGTGTGACCTCACCGACTGTCCATCCGCTCCCCCACCCCTCGCTTCATCCGTCTTTATATAGAAACCTCTCCCATCATGCCTCAGGAGGTATTGTATGGGACGGCGCGCTCACTTGGCGCATAATGTGAGGGGCTTTGTGAGGGAAGACGCGGAGCGAGGCAGCGCAGGGAGATGAAGAGGAGTTGGGAAGGAGGGGGTGAAGAGCCAATCACAGTCTGCACTCGTCTCTCTCCTCAGCACCACTCTACGATTATTGCTTCTGACCCAGTGAGCACCGCGGCGTCTCCGTGCCGCCACGGGAAACGTCACATGCGTGTTCACGTGTGTTCATGTGTGTGTGTGTGTTTCTGGGGAGGTAAAACACAGCCTCTCCAAACGCTCGATGCCATCACAGTCAGGTCGCGGTCTCTTGTTTTATGAACTGTTTAGATTTCTCAAAGTTTCAACTCTGCTACACCAGAGTTCAGATCAGGTTACAAATACTCTAGAAACTAGAGATGCATCATTTCTGCTTGTTTTGTTTGTCACCTTTCACTAATTTCATATTTTTGTGCAAAGTTTTGTTAGAGTTCATCTTCTCCTTCTGAAACCTGATTGGATAAATGGCTCTGCTTAATAAATCAATTAAACAAATGATAAATTATAACGAGCTCATCATTTATCGTTTTTCTTCTTCAGTTTGGTCTCAACTAGCTCCATTTTTGAGGGACAATTTTCATAGTTCATTTTACTTGCTGTTTCTGTTGTTTATTTATTTTGGATATTTCAAATGTCTTCCAGTCCCAATGTTCAATGTTCATTAGAATTTAAAGTTTATTGATATTTGAGAATGTGTTCTTATATTATTATTCCATTATATTTCTGTAAAATGGTCTCAAAGCAACAATATTATCATTTGTCGCAATAACTTCTGGGACAATTTATCATCCATTAAAATCCATTAACATGGTCCTAATGGTTGGTTTCCTCTGATATGGTATCCCATTCCAACCAAAAACCCTGAGGAGCATATTTCTTTGTGCTGCACTCTAACCGTACAATAATAGGTTGATTAATACTTCAGTACTACTGCAGCTGGCTACAACATAGAGGAAAACTAAACTTGTTTTTGAGGTAGACTGTAGAACATCGCACAAAATGTTCCTAATAGATGATCTCACGTAGATTTAAGATGGATGTAGAACGTCCCGAAACGGCAAGGTGAGTGGAGAAATTGCCAAAAAGGTGAAGTCATTCAAAGCCACCTTGACTCAATATTCCTTCCAACTCATTGAAGCATTCTCAACCAAGACAAGAGAAAGCTTGGAGACCCGATATTACGTGTAGCTACATCCATAAACGCTCTGAAATTAGAGCCAGGCCAGACTCACCAGGAAGAAGGGGTCCCAAACATGAACGCAAGCTCTCTGCCTCTTCCACGTCCTGGACATTTCTGCGTCCGTGTCTGCGGTCTTCCAGCATACGGAGGTGAACCTACCTGTGCGGCCGTCTGCAGAGGAGTGCAGAGCGCTCCGTGTTGCTTGTACCGTATGGTCCATGTGCAACGTTCAGCTCTAGTTGGCAAACAGCTGAGATCACAGAGCAGCTGAGGTTAATTAGCGACAATGAACTGAACCTCAGGCATGGTGGGAGGAAGGTCAGCGAGGAAGCAGAGTTGGCAATTATGGGACTCAATGGAGATCGGCGAGAAAGAAAGTAAGAGAGGATATGACTTGGATTTCATCCTTTGGAGAATGTGAGAAATCCATAAATTCAGTTGGAAGCAATTCAAAGAACACAGGCAATTCAAGCCAGATTACCCTCAAATGTTATCGCTCTGGTCATCGGCACAAACAGCATCAAAGAAAATGAGTTAAATCACACGGCTTCGTACAACATCAGGGTTTCCTCCCGTGTTTTATAAGCCTGGCGGGCCATCAGGCTGTACTTGAGTCCCCGCCAGACTAAGGATTGTTTGTTTATATATTTCAGTTTTTTTTTAATGTAATATGCAAGGCTTTATTGTTAGTGGATATGAATTGTTAGTAATGTCTTCCAATAACACACAATTACCTTGTGATATTTTCAAATTTCCTGTCAATTTAAAAAAAATTTTTACTCAAAAACATGACTGTCTGCTACTTCCAGACCCATTTCTTACTCACATCATGCAACACTTCCCTACACTGCAAAAACACTAAATCTTACCAAGTATTTTTGGTCTACTTTCTTGTGCAAATCTCTTAATATGCATGAAATAAAATAAAACTAACTTACAAGTAACTTTTCAGCAAGAGACAGGAGCTTGTTTTAAGTAAATAGTACCTGTTCCATTAGCAGATTATTTCCCTTATAACATGACAGTTTATAATCTGCCAATATTAAGAATATATCTTGCTGAAAGGTTACTTGTAAGTTAGTTTTCTTATTTCAAGTGTACTAAGATACGGCTCTTGAAAAAAATGAAGAGACCACTGCACTGGACCACATTGAAAAATATTGGTAGAATATTTGGTTATTCTACCAAATATAGATTTCTGAACTCTTCCTGAGTTAAAACATTAGTACTGTTGTTTTTAAATGAATATGATTGTTTTCTTTGCATTATTTGAGGTCTGAAGGTATTGCATCTCTTTTGTTATTTTGACCATTTCTCATTTTCTGCAAATAAAAACATTTTTGCTTAGAATTTCAGTGACATGTTGTCAGTAGTTCATAGAATAAAAGAACAACGTTCATTTTACTTAAACATAAACTTATAAAAAGTAAAATCAGAAAAACAAATGATTTTAAGTGGTCTTTTAGTTTTTTCCAGAGCTGTATTTGCAGTAGAAATTAAAATACTTTAGATTTTGTGTTTTTGTAGTGTAAGCTGAGGAACTGCCAGTCTGCCACTTAATGCCAAATCAAATCTCCAGTAAAAACGCAACAACAGGGCGATAGATTGACCATCAACTCATCAACAGAATCAATACGTCTGCTAGCATCCAGTCAGACTGAACGACACGTTCTGCTGCTGAGGAGTCTTTTAACAAACTCACACACATTAGCATTCGGCTTGGGGCTTTGGAGCGAATCCTGAAAACGGAGGAACCTGTTAGAACAGCTCTGTTCAAGTATATTCATCATCTCTTAACAGTATCAGATGTTTTCCCCTCATGGAGGTCCAGACGAAGGCTGCTGCTTGTTTAACACATGATATGTTTACCGGATCGAACCGTTTTAGGAAGCGGAGAGTGTGTGACGAATGGTCAGAAGACGGAAAAGATTAATGGAGTTACATAGAGAACGAGAAGGATTGTTAAAGAAAGAGTTGAAACTTCTGTACAGGTTTACCTTACGGCATCTAAAAAATATTATTTAGAAGAAGCAAAGGGACTAAAAAAATCCTGACCCTGATTTATATCAGAGCATAATGATGGAATAGAGTGGCCTAATTAAAATCTGGACCTACTTCCAGTTGGGAAGACTTGGAAACTGATGTGCATAGATGGTCTCTGTCCAATCGAAGGGAAATTGAGCTAATTTCCAAATTAGAACAGGCAAAAAAATTAAAGTCTACATGTAAAAAGCTGATGTAGTTATTCCCCAGAAGACTCCCAGCTTCTGGGAGAAACCAGGAGACAGTGTTTGCTTTTTCATGGGGATTCAGAACAAATTAATGAATAAAAAAAAAAAAAAAAAAAAAAAAAAAAAAAAAATATTTTTTTAAAATTTTAAATGAGCCACAGAGGCTACATGCTGCTCTAAAGCTGAAGTTAAAACTGCCACACCTTCATTTTTTATTCATTTTGGAAGTAAAAAAATCTGATTTATCAAAAGGAACGAATTAGTTAAGGTTTCTGTGTCAATGCATGTCGTCTTAACAAATTGATTTAGTATTTTCTCTTGAGTTCAGAACCAGTTCTACTGGGGCATTGGCCCCGGTTGGTCCCCGTCTAGGACCGCCCATGCCTGGAGGAGTTTTCAAGAAAGCTGTAAAGTTTGCAGCAGCTCCTTCCAACAAATGGATGCTTTGTCAGGAAGGGGTTGAATAATTGGAGCCATTAAATTTAAAGTATATTAGTTGTGCCAACGTATTTTAGTTTAGCTTTTTTTCCCAATATTTTCTTTTTAACCAATCTACAAGCAAATCCTCCCGAAACCTAAACACTCCTGGTGTTAAAAAAACTCACTCCCCAGCCGACACATTCCCATGCAATCCCCTCCCATCTCTGTCTGTTTAACAATTCCTGCAGCGAAACATCACAGACACAGTCATGAGAACGCTCTCTGCAGGATTGTGAGGACAGCCCTGCCTTAAGCAACGTGATGCTTTGTCAGCCGAGACTCTGATTAAGTCCCAGCAGCGAGACGCTGAGATCAGACGGACCAAAAGAGAAACATTAGCATTCTGGAGCATATGCGAGCCCCAGACGCTGCGGCGTGAATAAGACATGATGAGCAAAATAATAAACGACGTCTGCGCTGTGTGTTAAATCCTGTTATGTATTCAAATTAGACACACATTCAAAGAATCTACTATCAAGAGGAAGTGAGCCAAGTGGGTCAGTTAACCTCGTGTTTTCTCAGCAGTCCATTCACCTCAACACTTGATGGAAGCCTGCTGGGAAAATTTCTAGTTCAGTTAGGAATGCTAACATTGGTGCTAATAGTTAGCATAGGATGCTAAAAACCGATTAAAATGGGAAATGTCTGAATTATTTGTTTGAAACAGTAAAACTATGTTTCAGTTTTATGTCATGTCGTTATGTTAT
The DNA here is from genome assembly GCF_001443285.1 of Poecilia latipinna. NCBI lineage: Eukaryota > Metazoa > Chordata > Actinopteri > Cyprinodontiformes > Poeciliidae > Poecilia > Poecilia latipinna. The sequence goes on from NW_015114589.1 coordinate 62,343, forward strand.
CCCCTTATCAAAAACACACGTGGAGAGTTGCTGTGACTCTTTCATGCATGTTTGAGGAATTACATAATCGCCATGGCAACCATTCAGTTGTACAAAATGCCTGGGTGGACCTAGCCCCGCCTTCAAGACGAAGCTCCTCCTCAGAGCGGCAGTTTTCAGGTTTCAAAGCTTCCGCCTCACAGAGCAGCCCTCCCCCACTCAGCTCCTTCAGACTAGCCAGCAGCAATTAGCAAACACCTGGAGGAACTGTTGACCTGATTACAGGAGCTACATCTCAGTGGTAAAAATGTTGCTAAAGAGTTAATAGAGGAGCCATGTTGAAATGACTTCCTGAAGGTGGAGTTTCAGAAAGAGCAGGAGCTTTTAAAGAGACAGAGATCCAATTTTCAAGTCGTAAATCAGGAAGTAAAATATCTTTTTTAAGACATATTTGACATGTATATACATATATACAGCTTTTTTACAACAGTTGAAGGTAATATAGTTATTTGATTATGCTGGAAAACACATAATATTGCCCCACTAAGGAAAGATTTCTCTCACACACAGTGTGACATCACTCCTACTTCTAAACTAGATCATCAATGATCAAAACGCCAAGGTAAATAATCTAAATGCTTTTAAATCAGACCTGGTTAAATTATTACTGTGAGGTCAAAGATTTACAAAAATTGGAAAACAGAAACTGACAAAAGTCTGAATCTTAATTTTCAAATCACCACCAATAGTCAAGTCTGTTCGTGTGAAGTTTGCAATCATTCTGAATACCATTAGTTTTTAGTTTATTATGATTTTAAACTAAAGTCTGATGAAAAGGATGGAGCTGTTCCACTTTGTGGATTTTTATTTGACACACTAAAGCATTTGTTGATTCTGGATTCAATTTTTTTTTCCCTCCAAAATTAGCACAGATGACGTCATGTCTTATTTAAATGTGTGGGAGTCTGTCTGCTGACGCTGACACGCTGTTACTAATCAGACTGACTCGAAAGCAGATGTTCATCCGAAACACACCGCATGAGTCAGCAAATGTTAGACATGAAACAACGCACCCAGCGAGCCAAGAAGGCCTTCAAAAAAATAATGACAACCAATGGTGAGTCTGGAGGAGCTGCTGAGATTTTCTGCTCCGGTGGGAGAATCTGTCAGCAAACACAGCCTTTATAGAAGAGTCACGTCTTTGCTGAGGGACGATCATTTGAAGTTTGGCACAAGATGCTGATGTTGATGGAACCACAAATTCATGCAACTTTGCATATTTTGGCCAACATGCAAAATGCTGTATGTTGGAAATATAACGCTAAATGAATATCATCCTTCTTCAATGAAACACAGTGGTGGCAGCATCATGCTTTGAGAAGGAAAAAGAATTGACAGAAAAGAGAAAAAACAGAAAGAAAGACAGAAAGAGGACAACAGACAAAGAAAAAGAAGACAGAAAGGAAGAAAGACAAGAAAAAGAGATAAAAAATAAAAAGATAAAGAATAAAGAGAAAAAAGAGAAAGACAGAAAGAAAAGGAAGAAAGAACAAAATAACAAAAGAAAAAAATGAGCAAGAGAAAAGAAAGACAGAAACAAATGAAAGAAAGAGAAAAAAACAGAAAAAAGACAGGAAGACAATAAAAAAGAAAAACAGAAATTTAAGACAGAATGAAAGACAAAAGAAAAGAAAGGAGGAGAGCGAGAAATGAGCAAAGAGACACAGAAAGAAAAGAGAAATGCAAAGAAAGAAATAAAGAGAAAGGATGACAAAACAACAGAGAAAAAGACTAGTAAAGACAGAAAGAAAGAAAGAAAGAATCCTACCGAGAAAAATATGAAATTAAGATAATTACATTTCAGACATTTAATCTCAGAAAGAATTTAATTTCAATGAACAAAAGGAAGAATTTCTTTCCATGAGGTTATGAAGGCCAAACTACTTCAGAAACATCCCTGGATCTGAACGTCTGTTTATTTTGGCCAAGTGAGAGGAAAGTTTAGAAAAACATCACATCAGGAGCAATTATCACTAAAACATCAGTGTAACTGATCTAAGATTCAGGATTAGAGGATTATTATTCAGCAGCAACAAAACTGGGTCAGCTTAAACTCTGACTGAACTGGAATAGAAACACGATTCTGATTTATAAAAGCTTTTTTCCCCCTATCCATCATACCTGAATGTGTCTAAGCAGCAGCGCTTGCTTTAAAGGTTGAAAACAGGACAGACTAGCAGCTGAGGTTTGCAGAGCTGCTGTTGTTGGACTGAGGTTGTTTGTAGCCCTGCAGTGAAACCTCCGCAGTCGCGTCTCAACACGCCGGCCGAGGCGCTGCTCTCTGATCCACCTGTCAGCTGGCTTTTATCTCAGTCCAAGCAACACAATCGGATCCAGATTTTAAGTTTAAACACGAGCAGGTAGTTACAATCTGCCAATCCCAAACATCCAGAATCCTACCTTAAACGTGTCCTTTACCAAATAATCCATCACATAATCCATCATTTGGGTCTGCAGACGTCCGAGTCCGCATGATTTCAGGGTTTTCCTATTAGACTGATGGTAAAAAGCTGCAGCTTCGGCTTCAGCTTGGCCGGGTCCATTCTACAGGGGTTCTAACCTGGTGTCACACTGACCCGGTTCCTGCAGCCAAACCCAGAATCTGCTGAGTCCACAAACAGGATCAAGCAGAGCTCTGCTATCAGCCGAGGCGGCGTTCTGCCTCCGGATCCCGTTTGTCTGCTCCAGGCTTCCTGTTGGGTTCACCGGAAAGTGGACCGGCCCGATGCACCAGATGGCCCGTCGCAGCCCGACTCTCCAGCTCATTTAACCGATAAATCTCCTCAAATCCCCTCCACAGCAGAGCGGCCGGCTCATGCAACTTACAGCGGCCGGCGGGTGAACGGCGCCGTCTTACCTGGACCTTTTCGCCCCGCAGCGAGGAGTCGCCCAGCAGCGGCTCGGCGGGCAGCGTGTTGATGGTGACGGACTTCTCCGAACGACTGTCTTTGCTGCGCGACTTGTGCCGGTCCCGACTTCGCTCCCTGGAAGAAGAAAAAAAAAAGAATCATGTTGGGCCGCATCATTCCTCTGGTTTCTATCCATCTGTGTGACCTGTAATCTTGATGAGGAAAAATAAGAACGTGAGAAGCAAAGTAGATGTTAACAACAATGAGAGAAAATCAGAATTTATGCATTTTGTGTTGGAAAACTCGAGTTGAGCCAATGCAATACTGTGCCTCACCACTAGGGGCGCTGTTTCACACATGTACTTGTTTATTTACACATTGACGTTCCAGTCTGTTTCATATATTTAATGAATGTGTGTGACATATTTAGTCTTTCTGTGCAGTGAAAATGCGGCAGAAAGTATCGTGCCTCACTGATAGGGGGCAGTGCTGAGCCCCAAAGACACAATAAGCAACAAACGCTCTTCTTCTACGCATTTAAAAAGTACAGATGGAACAAAACCGTTCAAGGCTGCTCTCTTTGGCTGCCAGATTTTAAAATCTGGCAGCCAAATGAAAGAAAATGACCGTATTAAATATTATTTTATGTTTCTTCCTATTAGAAGCTTTAATTAGTTATAATTAAAATAGAGTTTTTGGTGGAGTCTGTGCCTCTCCAGTCATTAATCCAGTGTAGACTGTGAATGGCAGGTAACCTGATCCCCACGTGGCCCGATTCTCCCACTCACTTGTTCCATTAGCGGAGGAAAGCTTCGCTAATCCCTCGTCTGTTTCCTCCACCTGGAGGCTCTAAGGTAAAGCAAGCTGCAGTGCAGAAGGACAGTATATGCTCCTCGTCTCATTACAACCACAGATCTTAATGGATTTACTGGGATTTTATGTGACTGACCAACTAAACCACCAAATATCAGAAGAGGATTACAGTGAAGCACGGAAGTGGCCGTATGATGCTGGGGGGAGGCTTTTCTTCATCAGATTTAATGGGAAAATGGAGTTAAATGCAAGAAAAATTGCTAAAGCTACGCTCACCCAGCATGATTTTTTTGGTGATAAATTCGGATCTTTTCACCGAATAAAAAAAAAAAAAAGGAAATTTGCACCACTGTCCCGATGTGGTACAATCTGAACAGGCATGTCGCATTTTATCCGACTTTTACATTACTGACCTGAGACATGCTAGACGCTGTACATTTTAATTTTCAGCAAAACACGCCACACTGGAAGACATTCTAAATATCTAAAATAAAACACAACCAAAAAATAAAAGATAAAATCCACACACTACCAAAACCATAAATAAAATGGGTTATGATCTCTTGCAAACGGTCAAAAAGGAAATTACTGAGCTAGTTTTAATTTATCATGCGATTAATTGCTTATAAACAGCAGCTGCAAAAACTATACTTCTGAAAACTGAAATCATGTCACTGCTGGTTCTGATTTCTCTACAGAAGTTGCAGAAAAATGCAAGTCAAACTTTGCTACTAAAAGAAGTTGAGCTTTCGTTTTTCTTAGTTTCCTCCATCTTTACTTTAAAACTTTAACATCGATTCATAGACAATTTTGTCAGTCTATTCCAACAACAGAAATTGTAAAAGACGACAAAAAAACAATTATAAATAAAAACAAGTGCATAAATAGGATACTATGAGTGTTGGGTAAATCGTAATAAATATAATTATAAAAGTGATTATGTAAACATTGCGCCGCTGTGTGACGTTTATGTTTTTCTTTTCTACGGTGGCCTTGAGGCTCAAACCACTTCAACAAATCAATAAATCTACAAATTGCAAAAACACAATAACATTTAGCGTAGTTAATATTTGTGGAAGTGGTTTGTACCTCAGGGCCACCGTACTTTGGGATCGTAACAGAAGTCTGATTGCGTTTGTATTTAATTATTGTAGTAATTTAAACAATCACAAAAAATAAAAGAAGAAAAATTGGATTTGAGCAAAGAAAAGAAGAAAAAAATCAGAAGAGCATCAAGTCAGCCTATGAAAGCCTGTGCAGCCATTACTGTGGTCAAAGTTGAAAAACCCATTAAAATAATCAGATCTGCTGCCTGTAAACAGCAACCATCAATAAAAACCTCTGACGGAGTCTCCAAAGCGCAGAGGATATCCTGGCTGCAGGGGAGAGCGGAGGAAGTCGGGTGATTGACAGCAGTGGAAATACAACAGTTCACCAGAGCCGCTCTGGATGTGACTACAGGGCGTTTCCAGCCTCTCTTCCTGCACTTCCTTTTGAATACGCTCCTGGTTTCCTACAGAAAGTCTCAGCCGCTGTTACACGTTCACACAGAAAGAAAGAAAAAGGGAGTAGAGTTTGAATAGCCTGCAGCTGCAGACTGACATGTTCTTATCATACAAATCCAGCAGATTAGGACGGTGATGGAAGCCTTTAAATACGTTACCACCGTCATTATTACTTTAAATATTATTACAACTGCCCTAATCACTGTGGTGATGGTTATTCTGGAGGGAGAGATCATCAGTCAAACTCTGGCACTGATTATGCTGATTAATTGGAGCGGAGCGCTGTGGAAGAAGCAGCAGCAGCGCTCGCTGAAGACTTCAAAGACTTTATGAAAATCAGGAGAAACGCTGGGGAACATCAGGAAGCAGCTACAGAGGAGAAGCAGGGAGGAGGAAGTGACAAAAGACACTTCAAAATACCCGAGTCAGAGGATTCAACTGCAAGTGATCGTGGCGCAAAATAAAAGCCGCCACACCTTCAGAATGAAGCTTTTCTTTAATAAAAAACTTCATATACACATGCAGCCTATATTTGCGCATTTATAGCTAAACTAACACAAATTAGCTACTGCTGCTTTAGCTAATCTAACACTGCTGTGGTAGGCTAGCTAATTTAAGCGCCTGCTCTACTGATGACCTGTCACAGTTGGTGTATTTAAGTCGCCTTTCTTTTATTTTGGAACTGAACTGACACGCACCAAATTCCACAGCACATCTACATGTTAAGGTTGTCATAGTCAAGCTAGCATGACTGAGCTACTTCCCTCCCCCTCACTGTTTTTTTCTGAATTAAAACTTTTTCCTGACCTTGTTATTTAGTTGTTGTAGTGTTGACAGTTAATAGCAAAGCACTGTGTCCCTTTTTCATTTATATATCAGCTGTACATGATCTGTTGACAACTTAACAGCTACAACCAATGCTAGTCATTGTTAGCGAGCAGCTTCTTGCCTCCAGCAGGAATATGGAGGCAGGATCTTGTGCATGTGTAACATCGCTCTGCAACGGGTCTATAGTTTGGCCTTCAAGCGTAATGATTTGAACAGCAGGACACAGCTTAACGTCAGGTAATTTTTCCACTGAGAGTCATTTTTGGAATGCATTTTCAGATGGGTGTATTAAAATGACTCAACTGATAAAAAAGCCCACCACCACGGTTTAAAAACACCCTGTTCTACCTAAACAATCTGCCACACCTTCACCTTCTCCACTGCCCATATTCATCTCTTCTACAAGATCACCTCTCCACCTTTCCCACAGCCTCATCAGCAAGCAGCTGGCTGCTTTGGTTTGCTACCATGCCGAGCTCTGGTTTGATTAATGGATTCTGACTTTTCGGCGTGGATCCCGGAAATGACTGTGACTTCTTGGAAAGGCTAACGTGGAAGAATTAGAGAAGGGGCTTTGCGAGAGCTGGAAAAATCTGGCAAACTGGGGAAGAAGCATCACTTCCTCCACAATCAGAGGCCGACTCCTGAAATAGTGCGGCCAACCGGGATGACATGCCAGACTCTGTGTGGACCAAAATGTCCATCTCTTCTTCTCTGGCATTGCAACTGAGACACCTGTGAGCCAGAACCGGAGGGCAACACAATCATCTAAACTCATACATAAGTCTGAATGGAAAACTTTGGAAATGATGGCACTCTCGCTCTTCTTTTTTTTTTTTTTTTTTTTTAAAGATTGAGTAAAACAACATTTAATTTTGTCTAATACCGTCATCACAATCATCATCAAATATATTGATTGATGTTCCAGTTACTATAAATCAAAGTCAGCTCTAAACAGGGGGAGTTTACCCTTAATTCACATGAGCTCAGTGTTTCCTGTAACTTTGTTCCAGATTTGTGGTGCATAGAAGCTGAATGCTGCTTCACCACGTTTGGTTCTTCAGTGTAGGGACTTTAGAAATGGAATGATGTGCTCTATTGTCCTGGTTTTAGTCAGAACGCCAGCAGCAGCATCTGGATCTGATTGATATTTTAACCAGACCTGTGAAGACACTGTTACAGTAATCAAGGTAGCTAAAGATAAATACATGGATGTGTTTTTTTGTACTTAGAAATTAAGTCTTTTAATCCTAGAAATGTTCTTCAGGTGGTAGAAGACCGACTTTGTAACTGTCTTTATGTGTCCCTGAAGGTTCAGGTCAGATTTGAGACCAGGTCTTTAGTTTCCAGCTGTAATAACTAAAACAATGAGCTGATTGTAGATCGTTCCTTCAATTTTTTTTCTCTTCTGATTTGTACTAAGCATCTGTTCAGTGTTTGGATGTAGAGCTGTGTATCATCTGCGTAGTTATGGTAACTAATCTTATTTCTTGCTATAATCAGAACTTGAAGGAGCATGTAGATATAAAGGATGCCAGGATTGAACCTTGTGGAACCCCACATGTGACTTATCTGATCAGATGAGACGTTCCTAGTCCCTGTTCTTTAGATATTGTCTTTAGTTAGAAGTAAAAGGTTTAAACTTCCAGAGAGTGGTTAATTCAATTTGCTTCCAAACTAAAAATCAACCAACTGAAACATTTAGCTTTTAAAAACCGGGTCTCCTCAGCCTGCATGTGGCTTTACAGCTGCAGATGCATAAATCAGCCCCAGCTTCCCGGCTCCATCTCAACACTGAGTGCTGCTCTGTAAATTGGACTAATACTAATGAAATGAACTAATTTTCCACATGAGCAGCTGCTAATATGAGATGTTCGACTAACCAATCATTTAAACATTCACTACTGAAGGAGGGAAGGATTCCAAAAGCAAAAACCTAAATTAGCTTTGCAGCTTTTTTATTGCTCCAAATAAAAGGCTGTGGTTGTAAAAAGACAAAATATAGAAAAACTTTAACATCCAAAGGTACCAAAGAGAGAAAAGAGACAAAGCAGCTCATATTTGTCAGGATTTGGCATCAGTGTAATTAGACAGCAGCGATCTGGCGTGTAAAGAGATTACCTTCAGAAGAGCTATCAAAGGAAACAATCTAGGGTTTTCTTTATGAAATCAGGGGACAGCCGGTAGTTTTGGCACCGGGAGGAAGAACAGAGGAGAGCGATGGAGCCTGGATGCGGGGCCCATATGCTGCTTTTCCAATTTTCAGGTGAGAGTAAGGCCACGTTTGGAGGAAAACTTGTATTTGGGGAGTGACACGCCAGCAACAAAGTTATTACGTCCACTAAAACTAACCCAATAATGAAAACTGAAATTTCAGCTTCTACGCACCACAAATCTGAAAACTGCAAATAAGCCGAAACACTGACTTCCTTTAAATCCAGACTCAAAACCCACCTGTTTAGATTTGCTTTTGAAACATGAATATTAGTATTTTTCTGTGTTTTTATGATTTGATTGATTGGAAAGTGACCACAAAGTAAAACTAAACTATAATGAAAAACCCCAAACCACTACAACCCAAGCCGCCCTGCACTCTGTGCTGAACGGGGCGGGAGGAAGAGGAGGAAGAGGAGCTGCAGACGACATGAGAGGCAACAGGTGGCAGCAGGAGAGGGAGAGAAGCAGGGCGGCATGTGATAGACAATCCGGCAGCGCCGTCAGTCAGTGAGGCCTCCTCAGCACCTGTCCTCCCTGAACCCCCCCCACCAAACCTGTCAACCACGTCCATTTGGGTTCTGACAGACTGATGTCCCCCATGGGATTATGGGTCTGCAGAGACGTGAGAGAGGAAGAGAAGTAGAAACTCTGGCTGATTGATCATCAAGAACTTCTTGGTTTTATCTCTGATTCTTGACTGGTTGGTCCGATTAGTTACTGCACTGCAAAAACACTCAATCTTTGCCTTAGTACACTTGAAATAAGATAAAACTGACTTACAGGAAACTTTCCAGCAAGATATAGGAGTCTGTTATAAGTAAATAACTTCTTAATAATGAAGAAAAACTACTAGTTCCAGCAGGCTATTTCTCCAATAACATGGGGAATATGTCTTGTTAAAAGTGAAATAATCTGCCAATGGAACAAGAATTTTATTGAGTTAAAAGAAGCTCATATATCTTGTAAGTCAGTTTTGCAAAACAGCAACACTGAGTTTCTGAGAAAAAGGAGGGAAGATAAAGAACCAAAGGACTACATGAAGAGCTGAAATAAAGACGAGGAAAAAAGTGAGGAAAGAACGAAGGAACAATAAAGTCTGCAAATATAAACATTTTTCCATAAACTGTTTTGTTTTCCATTAACCAGACCTGGAAACTACAAACCAAATTCCAGACTTTTCCAGGAGGAACCTGGTGGTTGTTTTATGTCCCAAACATCAACGTGGCTGATGGTTTTTTTTCCCCTCATCAATAATAAATAATCACTTGTCAACAACATCAGCGCCGAATCAAAGCTGGGACTCACCAGTCCCAGCTTCTCTGGAGGTAAATAATTAACCAGCAGGATTTAGTCTTACCCGTGCCTGTGCGATCCCCGGGAGCGCCCGGAGTAATGGGAATAGCCGGAGTAGGTGGACTCCGTATCCATGGCAACGGAGGCCGGCCGGCTCCAGGCAACGCGGAGGCCGCTCCGCTCGACCGCTGGCAGACGCGGCGGAAACCGGCGGGCTCGTCTCGTTAAGCTCCGAGGCGATTGATCGGCCCGCTCAGGAGGCCGGCGGCGGCGGAGAGCTGGCGGCGGTCAGGCTGGAAAGCGACCCTGCGGGCGCCCGGTGCGGAAACATCAACCTGCAGAGAGGGAAAACCAGGATGAGGGAAATTTCAATTCACAACGCGAAAAGAATCCGTCAGAGACTAAGGGAGGCGAGGAGGAGGAAACGGCGTCCGACGGGAGTAAAGATGAAATCAAGCATTCGACTCACATCCGTCCACATCACGCCTGTTTATTCCCCCTCATGCAAAACGCTCAGATGTTGCTCTGCAGCTGCATTGTCAATCAGCGTTTCCTGTTCTGACAGAAATGTTACAGCAGCTCTAAACAGGTTCCCCTCCAGCTGAGCACTTCAGATAAAATAAACACTTCAGTCCTGAAGAGAAAAGAAAAGTTCCTCCAATTCATGCAAACGAAGACGATCAGGATAAATGGAGAGCTGTACGCAACATGTAAGCCACAACTTCACTGCAGCAACTCTATCAAGTCTATATTCTAGATATGAAGCACCCGTTGTTTTCTGCGCTGTTCTTCCCCGTTTATCTGGAACCACATCAGTGGTTGCACACCGCAGCAGCCTGCATTCGTTGACTGTCTTGTTGACTAACATCAACCACCATCATCAATCTGCAACGACACCTGGACAGGGCAACTCCTGTCCAGTTGGCTGAACCAAGAACTACCAACGGAAACGACACAAAAACCTCTGAAGACAAGAGGCGACACAAAATGCAAACAAAAATGCTGTGGTGTCCAAATTTAGCAGTTGTAAGATTTCCCTTTTGTCTTTGGTAAAACACCACGACCCATTCCTCCTGCTAGCGCTGAACTCTCAAATTAGTTTTGGTTCTGTTGACCCAGAATGTCCTGCATTGTAGTTAACTTCCTGCTTTTGGAGCGGCCTCCGGTCCGCTTGCATTCACATATATGCATTCGAACCGCTCCAGAGTTCACTTTAATCAAACCGAAACCGAGTTTTCACATCAGTTAGATTGTGAATTCATTCGTCCACAAACAAACAAGACTTTGTTGACAAACAGACGAGAGTTCGACTGATGTGAAGGCGTCCGATGAGTAAAAGCTGAATCAGTAGATACCAAACAATTTAAATCAACTTATCCAACACTGGAAAGAAACATTCAGGAAAAATTATGCCAGAACCTTTGTTGTAGCAACAAAACACGTATCCAAATCATCTAAATCTCTAGCAAGTCAATACCTAGAAAGCAGGATCTCCAGAAGCCCCACCCAAGCTTTAGACAACTCAGACTCAAAGCAAAACCTTAAATCTGTTCGACATAGTGTTCAAAACTACGTTAAGGTTGGTACAACAGGTTGGTAATTGAGTGCTCTGGTTTTGGTGCAATCAGAGGAAGTGGGTAAGCATGATTTGTAAATCACCAAGATCAGCATGAGAGCTGGGAAGAGCTGTTCGAGTGGCGCGTTTGGCTCAGGGTCAAATTTAACTGCATATTTCTGAGGGATGGCAAAGCGTGAGTCACAGATACCTTGAGGCATGCTTTGATGTAGTGAGGGCGCGGGACGCACATGCACACACATAATCACAGCCTCTCACTGCACTGAGGTAGTTAAAACCCAACCAAAATAAGAACCGAATGTAGTTTCTGCAGAGATACGCCTTCCTTCGGCTGCACCCTGGAGTTAGCCCCACGATTAGTCCCAAAAACAAACCTTAATCGGTCAGTAGAGGTTGCATGGGTTAGGATTCTGATATTTGAGTCACTCTGTGTGCGTCACTCTCATGGTTGTCACAGGCCTTTGAGGGTACTGGGATCCTCGTACTTGTAAATCATTTTAACTACCTGATTCATGCTCACATGTTTAAAAATCCATCTTTAACTGGTTCTTAGCAGGAAGTTTCACTGGGATCCCAGAGAGTCCTGCTCAGAGCTCCGTACACTTCAAGATCAGTTTGGGTTCAGGGTGGGAGAAAAGGATCGGTCAAAAGAAAGTATCTGGTTGTGATCTTAAGTTACTGGTAATTGGTCTGAATTTAGATATTCTCTCTCCAGTCATGCGCTAGGTTTTGTCTAGTTTCAGTGCAAATACCTTAATACACTTTGAATAAGACAAAACTAACTTACAAGTAACTTTTCAACAAAGTTTAAGAAACTTGTCTTAAATCAATAAATCTTCATAAATGTTGAAAAAGTACCAATACTCGTGAAATAATCTGCCAGTAGAACTAGAACTTTAAACAATATTAGGGAATTATTTACTTAAAACAAGCTCTATATCTTGCTGAAAAGTTGCTTTGTCTTATTTCAAGGGTACTAAGATATTTTCACTATATGCTAGACAAAAATGTTTTGTAAGATTGTGTTTTTGGAGTGTTTAGACCAATCATAGCACCGTAGACCACAGCTGCATTCACCGGCTCACACTTTAAGATGATTTCTTATACCAACATGCAGATTGGTAGTGCCATGAAATGGAGTCCATCAAGCTGGAATTAAAACTAGGACTTTTTAATTGCCAGATGAGCCCATGGTTTGGTGTGAAAGTTTAAGGCAATCGTCAAAGTAATGTCCAATATAAACACCTGATTTAATCCTTTTAAAAGCCACTAAATGAGGGATTATTCAGGTTAAATGAGTGTAGAATCGTTTTATGATGAATTTCCTGAGCTGACCGTCTCAGATCCTTCAACTCGTTCTGCAAACGGGATCTGGCTGTGAGCTTCACACTGAAGTGTAACAGGATACAGCAGAGCTCTCACATGTGGTCTGGTAAGTGGAACCACTTCAAGTTGGTGAATCGGGAGCTGAAAAGGGAATCTCCTTCTCCTGGAACCAACCCAGGCCCCCCGCTGAGCTGCAGGAGAGTAGCGCCAGCAGGGTGTAGCGCAGGGATGTCAAACTCAGTTTGGGCCGTATTAAAAATCTGAATGTTCTTAAAGGGCCAGCTGTGCCACAATGTATTGATAAAACCCATTAACTGATAAAATATTAGTAAATAACTGTTTCAGCATTCAATAAGTGCTTCTTTTCCCACTTATCAGGATTTTGTGATTTGTTGAAAAACTGGAGGAAATTATTGATGTAATCTGGAGTCTAGAGGGCCACATAAAAAGCTCTGATGGGCCAGATTTGGCCCCCGCACCTTCAGTTTGACACATGTGGTGTAGAGGAAAAGGAGACCAGCAAAATGACTGGCCAGAGATCAAGCTTGAGCGATCCTGCTGGATCTTACTAGTTGATCTAGATGCTATTTAGGGGTGTGGGAGAAAAAGGGAGCAGATTTTTTGTTATAAAAATGTTGAAACACACTAAATTATGCCCTACTTCAATCACAACATTAGGCTCAAAACTCAGGGTAAACTTCCTTTGGAGAAAATTTTCTCCCTCACCTTCAGCAAACCTTCCACTAACAGAAGGACAAGGAAATACTTTCCTCTTGAGAGGGAAAACAACACCAGAGCCACGGGCTATCTGCTGTCAGCGACCGTAAACCAACAGTCCTGCACGGCTTCACTTTACGAATAAAAGCAGCTGGCAGACTCCGAGTAGAGCGGCTCAAGTGGATTCATGTAACTGCCTTCACCTTACACCTCAACATGCTGGCAAATTGTCATGAAACTTCAATCAAACAGAATTAGTCTGACTACTTTTACTGCTGCAACGAGAGATAAGGATCTTCTCCGGCTTGTTCAAACCAACTGACCTGAAGATAAGTGGAGCTGGAGACTAATCCGTCTGATACCTGGAGGTAGTGAAACAACGACTTAGTGCACATGTTTCTAATTGTTATTTTTGTTCCTGTCCTGTGTCAGATGTGAGATACTGTGGAGAAGCTTGTTAGACCTAATTATTAGAGAAATAACGAATCAGGATGTTTCAAATTGATAATCTGGTGACATTTGCCCAAAAAAAAAAAAAAAAAAAAACTAAACGGTGGAACGTGGAAATTAGGGCTGAAACGATTAATCATGATTAATCGATCAATGAATTAATTGTCAACTAGTTTAGCAATCAGTTTAATCATTAATAGGAGTATAAAGACTCAAACAATTGTTATTTACAGAACAGTAATTAAGCCCAAACTGTGCAAAGATAATACAACCATTTGTTTCGTTAGCTGCAGAAGCATCTGTTGCTACAACTGATCAAAGAATGTTGTGTTATTGCATTTTAGGCTATACAATCTTTATTTACTTATTTAAATAAGGAATTTAATTATTTATTTGCATCTTTTTATATATTTCTAATCTTGCAGAAAAAGAGTTAGGTAGTTCAATGAAAAATCTGCAGAATTTGTTAATTCTTTTATTCGATTAATCAATGAATCGTCAGAATAATCGATTAATGAAATAATTGTTTGACGCAGCCCTACTTTAGACAAAATGGAGCAGCTTTATGGTATGTTTGGATTTAAATTAATCTAAAACAAATCTTAAGAAATGATGCAACAAGGGAGCATTAAAACTGACTTTTAACACAAATCCTTCCAGCTAATTTTTAATGATTTTTACATTAAAAAGAAAGTGAAGAGTTTCTAAAGTGATTTTTAGTGTTGGACCAATTACTTGTTAGGTGATTTTTGGTTGAAATGCTCTTTACGACAGGCTCAAGCTGTAAACTCTCTGGAATGAAGAACCGGTTTGATCTTCCTTTAAAGAAACCTCCAATTATGTCTTTTTTATTCTTTCACAACAAATTACAGCTGAACCTTTAACTCCTTAAGAACCCTGTTTGTTTCTTCAGATCAAAATCAAATATGACAAAAGCAGCAATATGAACCAAGAAAATAGTCAAACATTCTTGTTCTTTTAAATGTGTCTGGCGGCACTCCAGATTGAGATGATTGGGACTAATTTACGAGGCTGACCTTTCCGAAGTCGTTCCGGGAAAACTCCAGGAGGCACATGGCTCGGTCACACCCTGCTGGACTTACTGACCCACACTCCCTAAAAGCAGCGAAGAACTTTTACAGGCTGGACGGGAGATGCAGCGCAGGTCACATGATTGGGAGTTACTGAACCATGGAGGTTGACCCGGTCCTAAACCTCTGAAGGCGCACACTCTGAATGTGGAGGAGTCACCAAAAGGACAGGAAGAGCTCCTCCGGTTTTCTGGTGTACAGTGGCAAATTAGGAATCCAACGAACCAGATGAGAGCCACTCACCCAGTCAAAGAAAAGACACGATGATGGATCATTTTGGACCAGGAAAAGGTTAATAACTGGGAATCTGTGTGATCGACCCACATAAAGTTGTGCAAAATTATGAGGTGCCACCAACCGAAAGACAAAAGTGTCAAAGTCTGAGATTACTTGAAACTAAATAGGAAAAATAAAACAAAATTGGTGTTTTACAACAACAACAGCATGTCCTTGAACGCTTCAAAGGGAAACATTAAATATGCATCAAGCATAACACAGATCAGACTTTATTTGAATGCGACCCAGACCACTTGGATATCCGATACGTATCCGATCTCCTCAAATGTGACCTGGATCTGAACGTCCAGGTCGTATTCATCCAACCTGAAAGTCATTGATATTCGACAAATGTCCCTACTCCTGATGCAGGAAGAAAAACAACCATAACAGACTATAATGAGGATTAAGTTGTTAATATGATGGCTGCAGTCGGACTGGCAAAACACCGAGCACGCTCTCGATGTGTGACGTTACTGCGCATGCAGGACACTTTCAGTTCACACTGGAGAAAAAAAATCCGAACTAAAAAAATACAATTTGACAAAAAATCGGAAATGGGTCACTTGAGGCTGCAGTGTGAACGTAGCCTTAGTTGATTCCATCAGCCTTGCTTGAGAGGTTGAGCGGCTAAAGTCTTTCCTCTGCCTTCATCTCCCAGAATGCTGTGCGGTTCTGGTTTGGAGTTCAGTGAAATTATTGAAAGTTCTTTCGGATGTATGATCTATTAATATTGAGTCTATAAAACAAACTCTCAAATCAAATGCAGTTTCTAGTGGTGGGAAGCTGGTAAAACGCCAAAATGATTGAAAAATCTCTCCTGTAGTTATTGACTGGCATAATAATTAGGACCTGATGTGAGAAAAGATTCTACTCTAAGCTCCCAGCATGCAGTTCATTTGCCCGCCTCAGTGACAGCTCTCCCTCTCACCTCCTGCCCCCATAACACCCTCATAGCGCTGCCTCTATTATCGCACCGATAACACATCTCCTCACGCTGTAACACGACACAACCAGCACATGCAAAACAACGCCTTCACTTGAGCGAATGGGGGCTGCGGTGGGGATTGTAACTCACCAATGGCAGCGGTCACAAGACATGCCAGGACGAGTCACTGTGGAAGTCCTGACCCGGTCACTTGCTCTACGGGACGCTGAGGTAACCGAGGCCGCCGATTCTGTGGAATTCAATCAACATTCTCCAGTGTCACCGGACTAAAAGCTGGAGACGCCAAACAGAGTAGGGGCTCACACTGGATACTCCGAATCCACATCTGACCAGTTAGGCTTGTTCCTTATCATGCACCTGTGCTAATGTTAATTACAGATCACTATCAACTCCCATCTGCAGCGAGCAAAAGCCATGTCACGGCGACTCGATCCAAACCCGATGTTCCATTCACAGTCGGCCTCGACCTGTTGCATTTTTCAGCCGTTACTAGGCAACTAGTGAGTGCTGATCCTTGCTAAGAGGTCGGATGTTGATGACTGCATGAGCAAGTGTTTAAAAGAAAATGGCAAGGAGAATGTATTTTCCTCTTTTCATAGCAAATATATTAAATTGCAACCAAAAGAAGTTAAAATCAAGAGCACTGAAAAGGCAGCATAATTGAATTGTGAAGTGCCAATCAAAATGAAGGGTCATCGGCTGATTTTCCAACTCAATCCACACATTCATTCACTTTTATCAGATAACAAAAGCGCTTTCATAGATTTCAGGTAAAAAAAAATTGACAACATCTAAGATTTACATTAATATTGCTAGGTTGACGGGTTATAAATTACACGTATACTTCTTCTGAAGGCTACTGGTTGCTCTGTATGCTACTTGAGGGTTTCAGAGTAAAAACGGACTGAATACAAATGTCTGCCGCACTTGTAAGTATATTCAGAAAGAAAACAGAAAATTCTGCGTCACTTCCTTCCAATCATTTAGATCAGAGTAGTGTTTTTCTTTTTGAAATATTTTAGACTCAAGTTCTATGTGCTTCTCTGTGATGGTTTTTGATTCATTAGGTCTGAGTGTGGTTTGTGAGACTAAACTGCAACGTTTTGGATAATTTAGGTCAGTTGATGATTCACAAAGGAGGAGAATAACTTCTATACAGAGCACTAGCCCAGTAGTTAGGTTTGGTATCCTCTTGCCATTTATAAATGAATTAATAATTTAAAAACTACTTTACTCAGATTAAAACTTGATTTAGATAGGGGTAAATACTATACAAACTAGATAAGGACTCGATTAGTGACTTTTCTGCTACTTAGAAAGAACACTTGTTGCATTACGCCTCATGTGAACAAAATTATAACTAAATACACTGAGAATTTGACCATGTTGTGTAGTTATAAAGGTTACAAACAAATTATCGGTGAGTTATATGGATTTTAGAGAGCTGAACCATCTGACCGGGGCAGGTTAACCCTGGTTTACCCTACCTGTGACCCGGTGGCGGGCGAACCTGTAGGCAGGAAACTCCCCGGTTTCACCGTGGCCTCCGGTACCCCTCCGCCTCCCCCACCGTCACCTCTTTCGTGGTTTCTCTCATCACAAGCATGTTTTTTTTTCTTTATAGCACATTTATAATACCAACTACAATTTTAAAAAATATTTTACATCACATTGTCGTGTTTAAATTGCTTTTACAGATGGTTTACGGGAACTAGGAGGTCTACATTGCGTTAGTTAGCGTCAACTCCGCCGCCGCAGGTTACAGTTTACAGCAGAGCTGCGGTGCACCAGCCGGGTTATGCGGATCCATTCAACCGTGGGAAGAAGCACTGTTCACTTTTCCTCTAGTCTTGCAGTGTCTGTAACACTTTCTTCTCGATTTAAACGCTTGAAACCTGCATATGTGTTAGCAAGACATTCAACAATGTGCCTAAATGTGAATAAATACGGTTAATCGCCGCTGTCTGTGCGCTCTGTTCCAGTTTCAGGCGTTCACTTGAAGTTGAAAGCATTCCCTTTCATACAGGTAGCAAACACACCAAGGGCGTGTTCCTAAGTCTTTCCTTTAAAAACACGCACTGAGCCTAAATTCACCCTAATGTTATGTTAGCACAAGCAGCTAGTCGAGCTAACCCACATTTTTAAACGCGTTGGGAATTAACACAGGGCATTTATAACCCACAAGGCTGAGCTTCACACACATCTGCAGGAACACGCCTGACAGTAAATCAGCTGCTATAAAAACATAACTCACCCCTTATCGGCGGAGATATCATATCAGTGCCGTAGTTGGAAATTTATCCAGTGGTTGTAAAAAATAGTTCGCGGTAAGGTACAGTAGGAAGCAGCCCGTGGTAACCAGGAATCACCCTGGCAGTCAGGAATTTCACAGGGGGCAGAGCTTCTCGTGAAGACAGGGGTGGTGCAGTAGCACAACATGACGGTAGGGGGCGTTTCACGTATACACCAACCGCTAAATACCCTGAGTTGGGTAATAACCAGTTACCTTTACTTAAGTAACCGTTTGGGAATAAATTACTTTACTTTCACTTGAGTAATTTTATTATGAAGTATCTCTACTCTTACTTGAGTAAAATTTCTGGACTTTCTACCCACTGAATGAAAAACAAACGTGTTTTAACCAAAAATACACCAGACACAGACAAACTTCAGCAGTTTTTGTTAAGGTTTTATAAGTTTTATGTTTCATTTGTCTTATTTAGACGTTTTGTATTATGTTATATAAATAAAGTACTTAGATTTTGGTCTTTAAAATATCATAATTTCCACATAACTTTATATTTTGCTCCATCTGATTAAGTAAGTAAACTTTAAATGATTGATGTCTTGATCAGCCTTTTTACCAAATACTTTTTTAATTTTACTTGAGTAAAAATACGTTGACATAGTGCTACTCTTACATGAGTGCAATATTTGGGTACTTTGCCCACCTCTGAATTTTTTTTCTTACAGGATGATACGTTACAAACACAAAATTTAAAGCGTTTTTGGGTGGATTTTAAGTGATGGCTCCATATAAAAGTAGTCAATAATTGTGAAGAGGAAGAAAAACAATGATATTTAACATTTGCTAAAAATAAAAATTAAATAGAATGCATATGTTTGTAAAAAAAATTAAAAATCCAGTGACGTTTGTGGCAAAACAGTTCAAGACGTATGAATACCGATGTTATAATACTATAAAACTAAAACTAACAAAAACTGAAATTGAGAAAACATTTTCATCAACTGAAATAAATAAAAAAGGTAATTAATGAGGAAACTATATTAATCATTTATAAAACTAAAACATACTGAAAACATAGATATAATATCCTTCATTTTTGTGTTTATTAATCTATTTATTAGCTTTTCGAATTGATCTGAAATTGGCAGGACAAAAGCAAAAGTTGGGAGAAAACACAAGTAACTTGGCTGTTCAATAATAACTAAATACATTTTTTGAAAATGTTATTTACCCTTAAGTATTCATTATACCCAACTGATGTAAACAATGTCACAAAACAGTACTATATTGTAAAATTTTAGGTGAATTCTGCACTTAAAATTTAACCAAAGTATGAAAACCTTAAAACTACTACTACAACTAATAAACAATTAACAATATGTAACAAATAATAAGTAATAAAAACTAGCAAACACACTCTAAAAACAAAACAAAAAAATCACAACAAAATAAAACTAAACTACAATCCAAAGATGAATGCATTCCAAGGAACTGTATCTTAAGTGCAACTGTCCACACGTTTCATGTTTTCATGTTTTCGTCACAGTCCATGAAGCAGAATAAAGCAAACAGTTGACACTCGCTCCACGGCAGCACAACAAAGAGTTGAGCGATAACAATCTGGCTCAGACTCAGTCACAGAAAGACACAATGAAGCCAGTGAGGCCTTCAGGCAGCCTCTTAAAACAGAGCGCTAACAAATTAGTCTTTATTCTCCTCCCCTGATAGTATGAAAACAACATTGTGTAATATTCTGCTCTGAATTCATGTTTATGTCATTCAGATGTTTTGAATGTACAGAATTCAGTTAGGTAAAAGTGATCAAATACACGGGTGGGTTTAGAAAGCTTTCTTTTTCGTATCAGTGACGACTGGATTAACCATTTGGAAGGACGATGTGGATTCTGACTTGGCAAACATCATGTTTGCTTTGGGACATTACTTCTCTGTTTGACCCAGTTTAGACTGTAAGTTTACTCACTCAGGGTTCTGATCCGTTTGCCCACTGACCATTTTAAATGTGCTTAGTTTTGGTTGTTTCACAAATTAAATGAACAAAATTGATAACTGCCTGAGGGAAATGAGGTAGCTATCATTTAGAGCACATGTGTCAAACTCGAGGCTCAGGGGCCAAATCTGGCACACTGTAACTTTTTATGTGGCCCTCTAGACTCCAAATTACATCAATAAGTCACTCCAGTTTTTTCAGAAAGCCGCAAAATTCATGCAAAATCTTCAGATTCCCACATTTATTTCAGATTTTACTTCAAATTTTTCTCACAATTGGCCAAAAACATTTGGTTTAAGTGACTCCTTCCTCAGCCTTACTTTATGTCAAGTTGTAGTCCATGACCAATACGGCAATTTACAAAAGACCACATTTAACATAATACTTTAGCGCAAATATTGTAAAAAGTCCTTACAAATATTTCTAAATTAGCACCAAAAAATCTGTGAATTTGATTACTAAGGAAACAAAAAAAAATTACAAAATCCTGGATGGATTTATCTATTTATCGATATTTTCACAATTTCATGGGTTTTATCAATACATTCTGGCACAACCGGACCTTTAAGAACATTCAAATTTTTGATCTGGCACTAAATGAAACTGATTTAGAGTGATACGTTTTTGTTTTTATTTACTGACAATAACGGCTTCTGTTTTGGCAGTAAGTTTTCCTTAGCTCCTCGCAAAAACTGAAACCATAACCCACCTCAGTTATGTCTTTGCTGAAGGTAGTTTATTTTATCGAACATTATATTGTTTATAATTATCTACTCATAATGAATTTTTATTTTGGGAGAGTGTAGAGTTTCTTTTGTGTAGCTGTACATTTATTGCACGATATTGGATTTTTGGTCGACATCTGATATGCCGATATCCTAAAACTCATTTGGCTGATAATCGATACCAATACTGATATTTATCCAAAGCTTGTACAATGGACTGCTGATGGGGTTTCTTTTTCTCCGCGGTTATTTCCCTTTTGGCCACTGATGTCCAATATTAAACTTTACAGCTAATATCAGCCGATACCGATATGTCGATAATACCGTTCATCCCTATTTAAAGGATTTTGAATTTCCACTATTTCAGTCGCTGTGTTAGCCATAAATTCTTGACTGCCAACAGGAAGTCAACTAAAAGATCTAAAACGTTACACAATTTAAAGATTGTCAGGAATAGATTAGAAACAATGTCACTAACATTTAAAAAAGAATGAATGAATGAATGTCCTACCATCAGATAGTTCAGTTTACACAGCAGGAAAATTATTCAAAGCATACCTGCAATTCCTTGGAATGATAATAAAATGAAGATTTTGGAATGGCCTAGTCAAAGTTCAGACTTAAAACCAATCGAGATGATGTAGCATTACCTTAATCTGACTATTTGTCAATATTTTGCTTGATTTTTCCTGTTAGTAAAGATAAACAGCATGTTGTGCTGTTAGTATTGTAATATTGCGAAAGAGTACACTACAAGCCTTACATTTCTTAATTTCTCATATTTCTCTTATTCTTTATTCTGTCACAAAATAAACCAATCTCAGCCTGTTTATAAAACACAAGGCAACAGATGCCTGCAGCATTTACATGCCTGCATAAAAATCAATTTTTTCTCCTCCTTTGAAATGCCTCTTTACCATTACTCACAAGCAAACACTTCAATACATCTGATCTGCTGCAGCATAGCAGAGGTCATGACTGGAACATGACCCCTGACCTTCCGCGTTTATATTCCCAAGAGGACACCCGTCATACAAGAAAGATGAGAGACTGACTTCCATATTAGAACTAATTTTGTGACTATTACAGTTTAGTCAGTTTTTTCATTGCTAGTTATGGTTCTTTAATCAAAAATCCTTATTTGCGATATTGATATAAGCTTAAATGTTTGAATGTTTACTTAGAAAAAATTATTCTGGATTGAGAAATTTTCCTGTTCGGTCCAAACTGTTGATTGTGCTGTGTTTTGTGCTTCAGTTTGTTTAGTAAAATTTAATAAATTTGTCTAATTCCAACCAATTATTTTATCATCTTCTAGCTGCTAAACTCACTTAACTTTCTCTTTAAAAATTTGAGTAATCATTAACTTAGTAAAATCATATATTACTATTTTTATTAGCTCTGAAATGTATTTCAATTTAATTATTTTGAAGTGTCTTTTAGCTGTTTATTCTGATTTTCTACTTAGACATTGATAATTTTTTATTAAAGTACATTTAAAAATCTGGTTGCAATTTAATTTATTTAAATATTTTTAGTTGTTAAGCATACCAATTTGAAATAATGAAGTAAAATATGAGAAAATGTAAACATTTGAGTATTTTTTTTTCCATAGGTACATTTCAAAAACTGGCTTATATGTAACAAAATCTAATAAATATATTTAAGTTCCTAAAGTTACACAATTTGAATTCATAAACAGATTAAAATACAGTGGAAATTGGCCAATTTTATTTGTTAAATTGTTACCCTTATTACAATTACTCTTGTAATAAGTTAAGTAAATTGTTACAATTTAAGTAAATTGTTACCAGAGTAACAATTTACGTGAATTGTTACTGTTGTAACAAGTTATTCTTGTTAAATTGTTAGTCTTGTAACAATTTAGCAATTCTTCCCCATTTTCACAGTAAAGTTCAGCTATGTTTGTGGAATATGTTTGCTTAGTTTATTATTTTTTTAAGTGTTTAACGATGGAGATTCTACATGAGAGTTGGCCACTGCTGCTTTATAAATGAATGCCAAAGGATGTTAGTTTAAGATTAGCATGCCACCATGTGGCAAGAGTCCGCCATTGCATCAGAGGCGGATGACAGATGTACATCAAATTTCGGCATCTGTCTTACAGTGTATTTTTAGATGTTATTTTTTATGGTTTAAATTATCCCTTGTGTATTTTATATCAATTTTATTTATTTCTTAAGGGAAAAGGAGGATAACAGTGAAGCTCTCTGCCTATGTTTGAATCGATTAGCTGTAGAAAAAGCTTTGAAATCTCGTTAGCAACTGAATGGAAACGCGAGGCTCCGAGGCACCAGCGACGTCCGACCAGCGGCAGCAGAAGCGGGAGCGCGTGCTGTCACTTTTCACGCGGGAAGCGCGCGCAGATGGCTCGTGTTGAGATAGCGAGGCGCTGCCGACCCGCCCGCCCCCCTCCGGAGATGAATTCGATTTGGTGTCCGGAAGATGGATGGATCCCCCCTCAACGACGTGGAGTTTATGAGTTTAGCGGGGTTTTTGGGTAAATAGGGGAGAAAAATGGAAGCGTGTAAAAATGAAGACGAAGTGGGAAGAGATGGAGTTTATGAGACCCCACGCATACATGCAGAGGGAGGGGGTCCACAGCTGGTTTTCACATCACGATCCCGGGCCGAATGCAGGGCCGAAACAAGCCTTTTTAGGGCCCTAAGCAAAATTATATTTGTGCCCTCCCCTCCCCCCCATTCCAAGATATCAACAGCAAATACTTTTCTTAAGCTACTCTAAGTGTGTAACATTACTTATTCGCTTCAATTATTCGCTTCAATTACAAATGACACTAGTTAATTTTTAAGCCAGTGTTAATTTGGCTATCGATTTTATTTAACCTTACAGAAGTAACTATATTAAAAAAAAGTATTTTGAGTCTCAGAATGGTATTTAAGAGTACAATTTTTAAATTAACATCAGCTAAACAATAATTTACAATAGTTTGATATCTTAGCAGGAAGAGATTAATCCATTATTTGTGTACTAAATATAAAAAATATATATATAAATTGTTTTTCCATGTGTGATACCATGTAGTTTTATTATTAAATGTTATATACATATATTTTATAATTGTTGCTTGGTGCACTTGGGGCCCTAAGCAGTCGCTTAACTCGCATATACCTGTGAATATGTTCAACATTTTTTAGATTTAGCGACAGTTTTATGTTCTACAAATGTTTCTCAAAAAGTTTGACTTTAAAACTTATTTCACTCTTTTAAACAAATTCTCTGTTGAAGCAATTTGGTTAAATTTATATCCTTATTTTCTGTAAAATCATTGTTTTCTTGTTTCTGAATTAAAATAGTTTCAGAATTGAAGACGTAATAGTGTAACAGGTCACAAAGATTCACCTATTATTGAACATCTAAATTACTATGCTATATAAAATGTGAGTAATTTTAATGGTTAGTATAATACCTACCAAACAGCTCTTCCTTTATGACTGACTAACTCTGGATCTACATCCTGGTTGGACGTGTGTTGTCCTCTGGGGCTGAAAAAAGGGACAGCAGGATGCTGAATAAACTCCCTTTCTGACTCATGGTGACTCGCATCCAGTGGGATTTCCTCAACAAAGCCCCAACAATTGGATTTAAAAAAAAAAAAATTCTTAACCAAATTGAAACCTAATGAATATCTCGTTTTTAACTCTCCAGATTGGGCCGTGCGCCGGGTCCTCATGCGTGCGCACACACCTTATGACAGACCCCTGCGATACAGATGGTCAGAGCATGAGGCTGAATGAGAGGGGGACCATCCGCGGCTGCTGACGCATTGTGGGGGGACGTCTTCTTCAATGCAGCACTTAATGAGAACAGACTGACTCTTTCTCCCCTCCACCTCCCGATTCCCCCCACTTCTTCCCTCCTCTGCCCATTTCCATCTGTTTGGAGACAAAGGGCCACGAGCCAGCTCGAGCCCCGGGACCCTGCTGGTGAAGTAGGCAGGGATAATACGGCCCATCCCGCGGGCTGCATTTCAACACATGGACCTGGCTTTGTACTTCTGCAGCACGAACACCCTTCAAACTGAAAACGCACACACCGGGGCGTGAGCGCCAGAGAAGGGAAACAGAGTTGCAATATTGACGAGGGACTTCTTGCCTCCTTCCATAATACCCTGCGACGCGGAGAATAAAGGAGAGGGCGGAAACACAAAAAGCCCCGAATGTTGTCGCTCGTACTGCGAACATATGGCTGTTTGTTGTCATACTCTTTCTCCCTGTCCAATTTACACAGAGCACTCAGGATCAAATGAGCGTGGATCAATGTGTGTGCGCTCTCCTCCAGGCTTTGAGTGGGCCTGTACCTGAATGATTATGAGGAGAAGGATGTCCAAATGCTGCTAATGGCCGATGTATAATCCCCTGCCGTCTGCACACACCTCCTGACATATGGTCAGTCCTCGGCCTCCACCATTACATAAGCCACACCGCGCAGACAGGGTGGGGTAGGGGGGTGGAAATGTGCTACTTTCTCACACACACACACACAGAGGCCACACTGTCAGCCAGGCTGTTCAGCGCCCTCAGCGCTCTGGGCTTCGCCTGTCACTTTTCTTTCTGAGGGTCTTTCTAAAGAATAAATTGAAGAGTACCGATGCTACGGAAGCTTCTGGGATGAACGGCACAAATGGGCCTGGTGGTGCTCCATCGCAGCGTACAGATGGACCCGTCCATTCAATAAGCTTGAGCAGAAGTCTGTCTAGCCCGCCATGCCAGAATCACAGCGCTTGTTTTGTGTTCTGAAGAGGACAATCTGTTGATGAAACATACTGGTTTTTCTTTCCCTTTGACAGAAGCCACCTAAAATACAGAGCCTGTCAGGTCGGAACAATGGGCCTGTAAAATCTGGTTTATACTAGTTAAACACAAAAACGTGAGGTTGGAGGTTACAAAGAAGCAGATGATAATAGAGGCAACAGAAAATTGTACAAGCGCTCCTAAAAAAACAAAACAATAATCCACCTTTCAAGTGATTTGGGTACGACTTCAGCAGTTTTCACATCTAGAGACCAGAGGGGGACAAACAGTCACCACAAAGGTTGTCCAAAGGTTGTCCTAATATTTCCGTAGGTCACAATCTACAAAAATTCAAATGAAATCTAACAGCTCTAAATGACAAGATACTATTCACATTATCATCCAAACCCAATGAAAGCATTGGGGTTTAACATGAGTAAACTTATTTCTTCAGGCTAAAGGTGCTACTAGCTTCTTGATTAACTCCCCTAACTGTGCAGCAACAGACAAGTTCTCACCTTACATAGATAGTTCCTGTAACTTGATGTAAGCTTCTCAGCCAAAAGTCAGGTTTTACCGCCAACTGTAGCATCTTTGACGTCGCTCTGCCTCCACCTGAACATGCACATACGCGCATATATTCCTAACACACAAGCGCATTCTTAAAGTAAGCGCATCCCCTGTTGCTGTAGGCTGTTACAAACACTTAATGTATGTTTTTGTCAAGTGAACGAAAGCAGGCGTGTTGACGGTGCTATGCCAGCCGACCATTCTGGAATGTAATTTCTAGTTAGTCTTCGCTAATTTTGAACTTTTAATATTCCCCTTGTCTCTAACTATTCATGTGATTGAGAAGTGTTGAAGTGATTTTGCATTTAAAACTTGCAGGACACTGGCCCTCAAATTCCGGCTTTGCAGTCCGCTACCATTAAAGTTAGCTTACATTAGCTTAGGCTCATATCAAATCAGCTACATGTACTAGCTAGCTATTTTTTTATTTCTAATATCATGCACTGATTGCCTCAGAAGTAGTAGCTTGGATCAGGGAATGATGTCACACTGAAAACAGAACAGAAGTGACCAGGCTAACTCCTGTTAGCGATACCAGCAATGATGTATTTTTCAAAATTCTATGTTTAAGTGTTATAGGAACACATTATCTAAAAGAAGTTTGCTTATTTGATGACATTCAAACCATCAGAAGCACAAAATAAAATTTTGTAATACTTAATACCAAATTATGGATATGTCCAAATTCAGCAGTTGCGTCCTTCAAAAGGACCCAGAACAAAATCTCTGTAATGCCTCTTGGGAAAGGGTCAGTGAAGGTACTCTAGACCTCAAATACAGAGGGACAAGGACACACTTGTGGGTCACATTTGGAAGACTTTTCAAATTTGGACAACCTTTGTTGCATCGCTGTGACGTAGTCGACCTTCATATGTGGCCTTCAAAAGACCCAGGAACTGAATTTGGACACACCCTGTGTTGTTTATATGAAGCAGCAGCCATATTTAACTTTGATGTTGGGAATTCTGACTCCAGTACTGAGGTTCTTCAACACACCTAAATTCATCAACAAGAAGTTTTGTATTTTGGAAGATCAAATTGGTTTACTGGTTTTGTTTTAGCTCCACTGCCCAGCAAGTGCTCACAGCAGGTGTTGCAACAGATGAAGGTAAAAGTCGAAGAAAGCCTGACAGATGAGTCACAAACTGACAGATGGAAGGTCAAAAAACAAAACCAGGACTGCAGAGCCACACATAGATGTTGTGGTTTGCATTTGGATTTTGCCCTTTTTAACCTGCCACCCCGAAGTAAAGTTAAACACAACAGAAAAGTTGTGAGAGGTTAGATGTTTCTCAATCTCAGTGTAAATGTGTGAAACTGGAACAACTCAATCCATCATGTAAAATCTGACAGATTGGCACAACTTCAAACCTAACGATTGTCCAATGAAACCGGGATTCTCCAACCTGTGGCACTGGAGCCACATGTGGCTCTTTAGGTCCTTCAAATTGGCTCCAAATAACTTTGGTCAGTCATGTAGAACTGACCAAATGCTTTGAGATATATATATATATATATATATATATATATATATATATATATATATATATATATATATATATATATATATATATATATATATATATATATATATATGTGTGTGTGTGTGTGTGTCTTTAGTGTGGAAGCTAAGTGGGTTTATTTCAGAGTATTCCTTCATTCTCAGTTCAATTGTTTTTGTTTTTGAGTTACATTTTTATTTTTCTGTTCTAGGTTTGACATTTTACAATTCTACATTGTACATATTTTTAAACTTAACCTATTTTTTGAGAACATTTATGGATGGATGTAGTTTTAATCACATATTTTGTTATATAACGCATTCTGCTGCATTAAAGCAGCCTGTGGCATTTCCACGGTTGAAGGTTCAGCTCCCACTGGGCCACCCAAGCTTCACAAAAAAAGGTTGAACTCCTGATAATCCGATGTAGTTTGGATAAAAGCGTTCACACATCTCTTCCAGTCTAACTCAACAAGCCTTTCCTGGCACAATCGATGAGAATAGGCGTGCAGATATCTTACAAATCGTTATAAATATTTGGATCTTTGCAGCTCACACCATTTGGCAATATTATATCTCCGCTCTCGCTCTCTCATAAATTTCCATCTCTCCCATCCCTTCTTCCTCGCCGGGTTTCCCACGGGAGGTGCCAGACGGCCAGTAATTTGGTTGTCTTGGCTCGTCTGGAGTAACACCTGCCCCCTCTCTGGGGAGGCAGAGAGCCTTTCAGCCAGCAGCATATATATATGTAGCCTACCACTGCCTTTAGCTGCTGACCACTGAGTGTGTGTTTGTGTGTGTGGGTTTTCTTTCTTGCTGTGAATGTGTGTTTGGACAGTAGAGTGAACAAGGGGTGATGTCTCATAAGTACGCTAAAGTACTTATTCCACCTTTCAGCATGTGTGTTTGGTGAATGTAAATGTGCTGGGCCAGACATTAGGAGGGTTTTGGGCTATTATTATTATCACATGTTGTGGTTTGGTGTTTTATTGGTTTAAGATTTATAATACACAGGGTTTCCACTTGTGTATTATAAGCCTGGCGGGCCACCAGGCTTTGCTTGCCACCCGCCAGGCTAAGCATTGCTTCTTATTTTATTTTAAAAGTCTTTTTATATACTAGTAACAATAATAGCAAAGGTGGGTTTATAGTTAAAGCACTGAATTGATGCAATTGATGTACCGTGCAAGAATGGCGCATCATTCGCTCCGTCCTTGGACACACTTGTAGCGTATATGTGCACCTCTGAATTTTTGTAACCACCTTTCACTCATAATGGTCTGTTTGGAAGGTCTTCTTGCATAGCAGCTTCACCTGCATGGCTCCTCTATGAAGGTTGTCTTTTTGGTGAGAACTGCACCAAGGAACCTTGATGCATACGCAAATCTCAAAGTGCAACTATAAAGGCTTAGTTTTGCTTTTAGAGGTTCGCGCTGAGAGTGCAGTGAGACTGATGTGAGAGCATATATGTTTCCAGTCAACTTTGAACATTTTCAAAGATAAAAAAACGACGGACAATGGTGGACTGCCCTAATGCCCTGACAAAACAATGACATCGTCCCCCCTTGGACCAAACCTTCAACCTCAGCAATCGTCAAACCAGTTTAGAACCTCAAATACAGTAAAACCTAAATAAAACCCATATGACAACATAAGGTGCCATTCGTAAGGCCTTAGACTTGAGTGACAACTATTATACACAGCTGTAGAAAACATATAACAGTGGTCAACCTTTCCAGGAGTGTCTGGCCTAAAAAAAAAAAAACATTACTCCAAGATTACATCCACAACTCATCCAAGAGGTCCCAAAAAACCCAAAAGACCATAAGGTTCATGAGAGCAACTTGGCAAAAATGATATCCATAGTTTTTCTTGACCAAAAACATCAGAAAGGTCCATCTCACATTTTACAAAAACATATTGATAATATCTAAGACTTTCCCTATAGTCAAACATGGTGGTGGAAGTGTGATGCTCTGGGCTACTTTTCTGGATAACCAGCAGAAACAGGTGGAACCATGAGTTATGCTCGCCACCAGAATGTCGGGCCCTTAAACTTAACCAGGTTTGGATTATGAAGCAGAAAAATGATCCAATACGCATCAGTAAGTCCAGGAGTTTTTTCATTGGCTAAAAAAACTCCCAACAAAATGAGAGCTTTGGTGTGGACTAGTCAAAGGTTGAACTTTTTTCTAGTTATGTTCTATTAGCAGTAAACAGAAACAGCCGATGGTAGTTGCTGTTTGATTAATGTATAAAAGCTTCATTTTGTTTTGATTTTTCTACGATTGAAGACATTTTTAAGAAGGGTGCCATGTTTATAACGTAACGTTTTAGAAAGGAAAAATATAAAATTGTCATTGAAATACTCTATTTTCATGTGGACAAGGTCTGTGAATCTTGATCTCCAAGATCATTTATTGTTTGCTTGCATAAAATAAACCTGAAAGCGCTCACTTCCTGTGAAGATGTGTGTGGGTTTTATTTATACTCTGGTTTATATTCTGGGTTTCTATGTTTGTAGTTCAGTAAAAGCTCAAGTAAAAAAGCCAGAATTATGATTAGAAAGGCAGGTTGTCAACTGACCTAGATATCATTATTTAATATTTCTATAACACATCATAGTAAATCATAGTAAAAGTTGGCAATATAAACTGTTTATCAGTAGTTTTGTATTTCTTGTTGAGATATAACAAGTGTAGCATCACTAAAGGCTCAGAGGATAAACCCTTAGTGTCTATTTTCCAACAACTGTGGTTTAGTGAATTGGGACTTTACTAAAGTGAGTTAAAATGCTGCCAAAAATCAATATTTTCTGCCAGCAGGAGCGTGTTTGAATTGGCTGCCACTTATTTTGCCACTCATGAACAGGCTTTATGCAACAAAACATTGCAAATTTCAAAAGAAGGCATTCAAAGGACCTCTTATAAAACAATGATACAAATGAGGTTTTTAGGACTTACTAAGTTTGGGTTTTTACGACAGATAGGTTGGGAGTCCCAATATTTGTCACTAATGGCTTGCCATACAGCATGGTTGTCTCAGCTAGCATGTTGTTAGCTTATATATTTAATGGAGTTTAATGAACTGAAATGTTTTAAACGTATCCCAACATAGGAAAGGGAGTCTTTCTTTAGCATTTGTTTTTAATTAAAAATAACACCGGAAAATATGAAAAAAGTCTGTCCATTAGAAACCAGCTGTCACACAATAACTCTACTAAAAAATCTGCATAAAGCAACAAGTCTACACAACCCTGAAGAGACAAAAAAATCTTTGGATAGAGGATATGTGTTTTTTTCTTCTCCTTTTGCTATAAAATTACTTATTGGAATTTCCAGGATACAAAGAAGAGACAAATAAATAAACGTTTTCTAAAATAAGAGCCTAACATCAGCACATCGAAGAGAATAAATTCAGACTTTGTTTTTGGTCACAGCAAAAGAAGAGGTGTCATTCTGGAGATCACAACAGAACCTCTTGTTGTCATGAACTGACAGAAAAACGAGGCGAATCTGAAAACTGAATGACGTCCCAACACAACATTTTAGGGAAGCAGACACCTAGGGGGCCGTGGGGCCCCACAGTTCAAGTGCTCATCGTTGCCATCGATCGATATAACAGACATTATCAAAGCAAAACAAGGAGACATCGAACATACATTGAAAGCAAACAGGAGATGCAGTGGATTAACAGAAAGTGCCATATTTCTTTTTTTTTTTTTAAACAGGAAAACACCATTACTTACCACGTTCAATTTCACAGCCTAAAAATATATTGAATCGACAAACAATATACATTTATACAGAAAGAAAGACCTGTAATCCGCATAAATAAATTAGCAATAATATTAACGCAATTAAATAAATAAATAAATAAATAAATAAATACACTTTAAAATGATTAAGGTCACAATTTCTCATGTCATAAGTAGCACTTGACGCATTGAAATTTATTTTTTTTTTCCTTTACGGAAAACATCTTCTAAACTATAAGATCTAAAGCAGCTATTTTGTTTACATCCCTTCATTTTGATGTGAAAAATGCCCCCCCACAGCCTGACACAGTGAAAAAAGGGGAAACGCGCACTGTAAAAAGTGAAATTTGCTTCAAAAAAATGTCTTTAAAGTTGAATTAAGCAGTTTTATTGCCTACGTTCCATTTCAAGCAGGAATTTAACATTTAAAATTGTGTTCAGATTAAGGTAGTTTAGCAACAGCGCTAATGCTAAAGTCAAACTTGCTAGCAAGTGGAGTGTTGCACACCTGAGGCAGTGGTAGTTTTCAGGGTAACTTTTAATCAGATCACCAAAATGATCTTAAAAGATAACTTATATGGTGAACATACATATTTCCCAACAGAAATACTGTTTAAAATCTATTTACTATATAAATCAAAACAATTGCACCAATTTTATTTAACTTGTACAGTTTTGTTTTATCAGAATTATGAATTTATTAGTTTTTTTAGGCAAGAATGCAGATATATTGAATCGCTCAGGAAATGCATCCATGTAATTTTTATTGCTTTCAGAGCTTAAAAGCCTCAATAATCAGCTGGTCTCTCCCTAACTCATCAAAGTCTGAGAGGAAAAAAAGATTTTATTTAACTGATTTTTGACAATTGAAAAAAAAAGTGAAAAAATGGATGGTTACATAATTGGTGAAAGATGAATTTCACACCGTTAAGTGGAAAACTCTTAAAAAATAAAAAGGCCAAAAGTTCTTTAAAGTTATAAATGTTCTACTGCTGCAAAAATAAATTTTAGAGGATATTTACTAAATTAATTCAACTTATGTGGTTTCAAATGTAATGTTTAATACCTGTTGAATTCAAACATACATTTTCTTCTTTTTATTCGTCCTGCAGAGACCAGTAAGGCTATCACGGGTTGAATTAAACTCTCATAGGAGTTATGGTTTATTTAAAAAAGCGAGTTTGTTTAGTAAATTTATATTCAGCAGTGAAACTTGCTAGCAAGCTGAACTTTTTAACAGTGAGACAGCTGCTGCCACACAACAGCACATCTTAGCTATGGTTTCTTTTTTTAACACCAGACTAGGTAAATTAACTTAATTAGTTAGAATTTCAGTGACTAATCATCGTTTATGTGTTAAAAGTTGGACTCAGAAGTCATAATAACTCTACCCAACTAAATTGTCTCTCCAATTTTATTGGTTGAATTCTAAGTTCGGTTTTTTCAGTGTAGCATGTCTGCCCAAAGTACCATCTGTGAAAGGCTTAGAAAATACTGCGCGTTCTGTAGAAATCTCCCGCACCAGTCCGCCCGTCCGCTCCCACTCAGACATCCAACACGTGGTTCAGGTAGGAGATGTAACAAATAGCCAGTCTGAGGATCTCGATCTTGGAGAGTTTCTTGTCCGGGGGCAACGTGGGCAGCAGCTTGCGCAGCTCCGCGAAGGCCACGTTGAACGCCTCCACCCGGATCCGCTCCCGGGTTGCGTGCGCGGAGCGGTACTTGGCCGTGGCCCGCCGCCGCCTCCTCTTCTCCTCCCTGCTCAGCGGCTGCTCGGCTTTGCATTTGGCCCGCTGCTCCTCGCCCTCGGTCGGCTCGTCCGAGGTGCAGCCGGCCGACTTGAGCCCGTTGAGCATCGACTCCGGGTCGGACTGGGTCCACGACAGGTCCGCCTCGGCTTGGTCCGGACTCAGCATCATTTTTACGCTCGGCGTGTTGGCGGGCGAGCCTCCTCGAAAACCTAAGGAAAATGTAAAAAAAAAAAAAAAAATCGAAAAGAATAAAACCATATAAATCAAATTAAAACTGTGCTTAACATAGGATTTAATTAGCGTTGAGGCCCCAGTGGAGAAATCTCTCAGCGGGCCTCCATACATCCATGATGTCATAAAATCTACTTAAATAATATATAGATTTAAATTAGCGTAATGTTTTAGCATTTATTCTAAAAAGTAAACACTGTAGAACATTTACTAATATAATCCTGATGTGATTAATCTCAGAAAAACGAATTGCAGCAAAGTTTAGGAAACCTCTCCCAAACACGTGGATGTGTTTTTATGACTATTTAACACGTTAAATAAATATATATTTAGTTTAAATTCAACTCGGTTCAGAGTTAAGTTTGTTTAAACAAAATGATCAACATTCAAAAAGCAAAAGAGGTTTTTAATAACTTTCACTTTTCAGTCACATTTTGGCCTTTTTAAAACGAAAGGAAACAGTTTCCACTTTTATTCATTTGAACTTTGCTCAGTGGGTGTTCTCCTGTCTTGAACAGAACAATCATAATATTTAATGCTTTGGAAGAAAAAAAAACTAATTCAGAAATATTTTTAGCTTTTTATATATAATAAATCAAAGTTAAACTAAATAAATGGTTATATTTAAAATAAAAAAAAACTTAACCTTAGGTGAAAGAAAAGCCTTAAATATGAGCCAAAAATAAAAAATGTATTTCTGATTTTCTTTAATTCAACTTGTGTTTATTTATTTATTTATTTATTTATTTATTTATTTATTTATTTATTTTTTGAAGAAGAAGAAGAAGATGCTGGCCATTTTTCCCTCTGAATTAACATAATCAGAATTGGCCATCTGTCACAGTGTGATGAACACATCTGCTTAGCTGAGGCCGGAGCGACTTGACAGTAGATCTGATGGCAAAATAAACTAATAAACAAAACACTACAAATAAAGCTGGTTAGAAAATCATCTGAGTTTTCTAGCTAAAATAAATGGGGGGAAAATGTAACATTTAAAGATGATTAACTTACTTTGAAAGAGAGTTGGGAGGCAATTTGGTTCTTCGTTTAATTAACCCAATTCCCAATTAACTCATATTCCACGAGCCGAACGAGCATCAGATGTCAAAAAGACGTGCATTCAGGCTCAAGGAAGTGGAAAGAAAATGCAGAGAGAAAGTACTTTTTGTCACTTTTTCCTGATGGAAACTTGCATCGCAGAACGCTTTGAAAACGGACCAGAAGTCTTCCTGGGATCAGTTCAGGAAATCTGCAGAAAAATGTCAAAATTAAAAAACAAACAAACCAAAAAACCAAAAAAAAAAAAAAAAAAAAAAAAAAAGAAAAAGAAAAAAAAACCGATTAGGGTGACGATAAGAGGGGATCAGCCGGTCCTCGGTTGGATTTCAGACAATAGATGAGCTGGGCTGACAGAGAGGCTGCTGGTCCGTCCGCCTGTGGAAGATGGAGATGAAGAGGCTGGAGATAAGCGACACTCTTCCAGGTCGGGAGTCGAGCAGATCGCAGATAAATCCCCCCCGCCTCGTCGCTCTGATTCCTCCTCATCCGCCGCGCGTCATGTGGAAGATAAGATCCAAACGATCCTCACTAATAAAGGCTCACTTCATGGACAGAGGGGACGGAATATATTGGAGGAATGGGCATTGTCTAACGCCGCCCCCTCCCTCCAACCCTTCCTCCTCCTCCTCCTCCTCCTCTTCCTCCTCCTCTCCTCACGCCCCTCGGCCCTCAAGCGCTCTGCCTCCCGTGGGAGTAGTGGGCAAAGGGAAGGCAGAGATGTGTGCATGATAAAGGATGGAGAGGGGGGGTAAGAGAAGAGAAAGAGAAAGAAATGCGTGTTGTGAGTTTGTGCACGTGTGCGTGTTTTTAGTGAATAGCAATGATTAAAAAATAGAAACTGTTTTGTTTGAGATGCGAGAGAGGGCAGCAAGGGGGGTGTTGATGGGCGATGAAGGAGGGGGTTAACTCGAATCTTTTTATCATGCATGTTGGCTTCATGCCCTGACATGTTTTACAGAATGAGAGAAGGAGGTAAAACTGAACGCTCATCGTTCCAAAAGCAGATACCTGTTGTGCCAGGTGAGCCGGTTTTTCAGAATATTGTATTTTCAGCTGCATGAGTGGAGAAAAACTTACATTTTATGTAAAAGGCAAACAGAAAAGTGAATAATTGTAAAATAAAACATATTTTCTCTGATTGCCCCTAAATAAAATCTACAAACAGTAGTAATTACTAAATAAATACGCGCTCTGGGTTGGATGGGGCCAAAACTGGACTTGCAAACCATCAGTGAAAGAAAAAAAAAAAAAAAAAAACACTCCACAACACCCTGAACGCAGCATCCCAATGGTAGGACACAAAGGTGGCAGCATTATGCTTTGGGGATACTATAAAAAAAAGTTGGTCAGAGTTAGAGTTGAAAATCGCTGCAGCTGAAATTAAGTATTGTTTTGTTTTAGCTTTTGGTATCTTTGCCAGTTTTATAATTGTCTTATTATTTATCTACCTGTGATGCTGTGTTTGTTGTGAAGCACTTCGGTCAGCTGAGACTGAAAAATAATTGAAAGAGTTAGCAGTGGTGAATCCAAGGAGGGAGCCTGGGGGGCCACGGCCCCTCTAGAAAAAAAATGATAATCATGTTTATGTCATAGAGAAACATAAAGAGTAATCTTCCTTAATGAAGACATAAAAACCAATAAATTAATAAATTGTTTACTGGCCTGGTTTGGTTGTCATGAACATTTTCTGGAAATTAAGAGGCTGTAGAAGATTTTAAACTGGGATGGAGGTTTCCTTTTCTACAAGACTGTGACTCTTCACAGATGCTATTCATCCAACCTGAATAGCTCTGGTTCCATTACAAATGTGCAGAAATCTTGTCTAGTGTCAAAAAAAATACAATTTCGTAATAGCAGTGTTTCCATGAGTTAAGGAATGAAATTAAAATCACACGTGAGTAAACTTGTTCACACGATAAGTCATTAAAAATCATGTCAGCGTCAAATGTAAAGAGGAAATGTCACGCCTTTTTCAGGCACTGGAGTGACAAGCCCCACCCACTACGTATGCAGCGTTTTGGGGAATTTGTAGTTGGCCATTCTAAAGAAGAGCTAAGGATTCAGCACAACTTTTTGTGAATTGTGTGAGAGCTCTGGTGGAGTCAGCTGCACATTGTCTGAAAAAAACAAAAACAAACCATCATCATCCTACCACTTCCTGTCGTGTTGTTTGTCGTTTGTGCCAGTAGTAACATCTGATTGTTGATCATGTGACTCATGTTTCCATCACAGTTTAGCGAAATATGGCTGGAAAAACATATAATTCTAATGCACAAACCTTTAAAAAAATGATTTTATTTTGAAATTGGTGTGTTTCCATTCAGCAAATTTCTTTTCGCAATTTGAATTTATACAATTTTATGGTGGATCCTTATCTGGAACAATGCAAAGCTTGTAGAGTACCACCCCCAAAGTGAACGGTAGTAGTATTTTAGAAGTTTTTAGTACTTTCATTCTACTTTATTAGGTTTATCACATAAAACTTGCATTGAAAGGCCTCCTTCTAGGCATGATTTAAACTTTTAAGCAAAAATAACACCTTTCTGGCTTTCGCTAACATCTGAAAACCCTAAAGCTCGTCATATATCCTCCTCTCCCCATCACCCCCAGCGCCCCATGCCCAGTCGCACCAGCAGCATCAGGTCAGGAGGGCACGGTTCCAGAGGAGGAGCAGCGGCCAGCAAGCGTGGGTTACTAGCTGCGCCTAACGAGGTGATTAAAACGATAAGGGGAAGCACGGATGACTTGGCGTGGCCCGCAGCCACCGCCATGTTTACTGCCACCGCAGACACACTCCCAGACAAACACGCTGTGAATGAGAGCAAAGTTCCAACCGTGGTGCCAGAAGGACCATATCAATGAAGGAAAAAAGGGACGAAAGTGTGTGCGTGTGCGTGTGTGTGTGTGTGTGGGTGTGTGTGTGTGTGCGAGATGACGGACAGTTCGCCCTGGGCTCCGGCCGGGGTCCGTGTGACACAGAGATACTCGCAGCGGGGTGTATTGGAGACATGTCAAGACCAAGAGACAGAGGCCTCCTGACAGCTGGAGCCCACGGACACACACACACACACACACACGCGCGCACACACACACTTCCTAATTGCTCCACAGACAGCAAAAGGGAAATGGGCTTGTGTTTGGTGGTCTGCATCACCCGGACCCCGCCTCGGTCCGCGAGGCTTTGGGCCAAAGACACGAAGGACACCTCCAAGGCTGTTTTGTTGGTGCCTGCTGCAATTACATCCCACAGCTGATGTAGTGAGAGTGGAGACAGGCAGCACACTGCAGGGTGGTGGAGTCACCAGAGGACGGCTAATGGATGTTCTTTAGTCACGGTATTTACTCTTTTCTCTGCCAAATTGCAGCAACTAAAGCCTGTTTAAGAAAACATCACATATCATTCATGGAATCATTAGTAATTAATCTGCAACTTGAATAAAACTGGGGTAAAGGACAGAAGGTTCTGAGCCATAAACCAACAACAGAACCTAAAATGTGAGAAAGATGGGGTCTCTAAATGGATCCACATTTTTGTTTTTGACTAATTTTTCCTCAAGCAGCCTTTGTGACTCCATTTTATAGCATAATACTAATTCAGATTGTAGGAACTTGTTACAGTTTAAACACAGGACTGGACAATAAATCAATGACAGTATATATTGCGATAAACCTGCAATACATACTGGTTGGTGGCTTCAACTAACTCACTCACTCTCTGGTTACCTAGCAACTCACTCATTCTTTGACCAATCACCAATCTTTAAAAATCATTGGCCAATGTAATTGTTTGAGTCAGAGAAGTTGCTAAGTCGGCAACCATGGGGTGACATAGTGGCTGATTTATTTGTGCCCCTCTAATCCAAACTTTACTGTAAAATGTGCAACTGCAACACGAATCACTGGACAAGTGTTACAACAAGACTAATAAATGATATGAAAGTTACCAATAGTCTGCTTTATAGCACCAAACTATTTATGAATATTTACCAGAATTTCTAAAGAGTGAAATTAAATCCAAAAATGTTGTTTTGGATTAATTTGGACTTAATCAGATCACCAACGTAGCTTTTATTCACATCCTGGAGTAAGACTGCAAGGCGCCTAGTTTCTAATTATTCTACTTTTCATCACAGTTCTGCATTGAGTTAACCTGTCCAGTGTGTAATTACAGTGTAGTTACCTTATTTAACATGTAATTAAGATAACAATTACTAACTGTTAATACATCCGGGTTAAAAAGAGAAAAATGACATTTCAGCAGCAGAACACACACATACACACACACACACACACACGGAGATGCTGCACTTGCTTCATCTCTGGGGGATTTTATCAACTTTAGGGTGAACCATTTCTTTAAAAAGATCACCCTCTGAAACAAATTTTGCGCAGACTCCTGCGCCCTCTTACTGTAGTTCCCATAATCAATCAGCGCTAGCAGACACACAGCAAGAACAGAGTTCAGTGATTTATAGTTATGATTATTCCTTCCTCGGCTTCTATCACCAGCTGAGGCCTGATACTGGAGGTGGATTCACCGGAAATAAGATGCTAATTTCAAAGTTGAGGGTAACATTACTTTCTAATCTGAGGGAACAAGAGGAGAAACTTTTCCATCTGGAGGTGGACCTCATTTTCAAGAAACTGTCAACAAGACATCAGGAAGTGATGTCACTCAGGTGAAGCGTCAGTGATGGAGTTATATCTCTAATCACTCAAAGCTCAGCAGCTGTCTGAGTCGCTTGTTACAGCAACAAAAAAAACACCTTGAACTTGTGTGACATGCACCCACCTGTCACACACACACACACACACACGTTCAGCTTTGAACATTTGCAGGGAGCAGCGGGCTGGAGCTGTGAAATGGGGAGGATTAGTCACTTTGTCAGGAGACGTATGAGGCCTCTCTCAGGTGGACGGCGAGCCACGGGGGGCATCTGCAACAGAGAGAGGGGCAAGGACAAATTAGACGACCAGAAGGAAAAGACGGAACAAAAAAAAAAAACACTTCAGAGACAAAAATGAAGACAGAGTGGGGTAAAGGACACGGAAACGAGACAGAGGAAGATGTTGTGACTGATCATTTAGCCCCAGAAGCTCAGCGTTTGACAACGCTCTAACTCTTCTCACATTTGCATCGCTTACATCACTCTGACTCTCGCTCGCTCGCACGCGGGGGAAACGCTCCGGGGAGAGTGCGACCGCCATCTTCCCCGTGTGCGGTGTTCGTTTTGGGGGTTTTTTCAGGGTGGCGGAACGGGCAGCGGGCCCGGCCCCCGGCCCCTGGACGGGGGGAAGAGGAAGGAGGGTTGTCGGCTCAAGCCCGAGCAGGAGGTGTGGGATCCAGAAAGCTGAGGGTCCCATGTGAGAATGTGGCCATCGTCAGGCGCTGCCGTGGCAGGCCTCGGCACCATCTGTGCTCCCAGCAGGACGCCCAGCGCATTCGCCGCCACCCAGACGCATATGGACACACAAAGGTGCTCACTTTCTCTCCCTCCCTCTCTCCTTGTGGATGTGCAGACACACACACACACACACTCTCACACACTCGCTGGGAGAAACACACTGGGGAACCGCAGAGGGAGAGATGAGAAAGAGGATGATGAGTTTGTTGATTGCGCAGTGAACACATCGCGTCTTGATGATGATGCTGATGTAAGTGTGATGACTTCAGAGGCACCATTAGTCAGCAAACGAGCCAGCTGTGATTTGACATTCACATGAAATCACATGTTTAATTTCCAGAAAGGACAGAAAGGTAGCGTTTGGAGCCTAAATGAAAACTACAAGCTGCTCTGCGGCTCAATTTTAGAAGCTATGGATGGAATATGCCCGCTTCCTGCAGACGAAACTGAAGTCAGCGTAGATTTGCCTGAAGATTGAGGCCAAAGTTTACAGTTGGAGTTGCATCATAAATGCACTTCCTCTAAAGACGCTTGAAAATGTTTTTATTTTCAGCTCTGTCTACTGTTCAAAATGAGAACTACATGGCTTATGTTGCCCCTCACTGGAAGGTATAAAAGCCAAGAGGGCGTTGGTCATGACTGAAATCTCCAGAGACGGTTGCAAAGGTACAATCACAGCTTTCAAGGGACCCTAAAGGACAAACCAGGTCTCACCTGATGACATGGGTGGGAGCTGAAACCCATCAGAACAATGGCAGCAAAAGCACAGGAGTGAACAGCAATCAGACTAAAACAGATTATTGTACAAAGCAAGTCACTCAAATATTGTGTCCAACTAAACCAATGCAGTTCTTGATAGACCAAATCAGAAATTAATTCTTACATTTTGTACAAGTTTTACTCAGTTGTGAACAGAAGATACAACTTTTCTTTTCTACTACTAGGTGATACTGTCACCTTCTCATCTGAGCTTCATCAATCCAAGTCTTGCTTCCAACTTTCTTTAACTTTGAACTCCTATTCAAAGTTTGCCATAACTCAGATAGTAAATGCAGCAAACATATGTCAGACGGTGCTCTGATTGCACGAGATCCTATGATCCTTTGACCTTCAGATTTACCCTGAACACACCATCCTCACCATGAAACAGTGGCGTTAACGTCATGCGTGCCTAGAGTTAATAAGAAGACGCAAGTAGCTAAAATACAAGGTTATTAATTGAGGAACCCAGGTGAAAGTCTGGAGACTGAAGTTTAGTTTCACCTCTCAGCAGGACAACGACTCGAAACAGAGTCAGAGTTACGATGAAATGGTTTAGATCAGATCTACACCCAGCTGAGAATTTGTGGCAAGACTGAATGTGTTGGTCCGCCACATAAAACTCTAACTAAACACATTAACGTTTTGGTTTTAATACAACAAAATGTGAAGAGGTTTATGGGGCATGAATACTTCCTGGTTCTGACGTTTTCAGTTCAGCTCAGCAGGATGTGAAGCTACTTGCTAGCCCAACTATTGACTTTCTTTTTATGGGATAATACCTTCACCTGCTCATCTGGGCTCCTTTCACGAGCCAAAGGATCATCAATCCAGTTCTTGCCTCCATCTTTCATAGTCTCCATTACACCCTGTTCTGCTCAGCTTCCTCCAGCTCTTCCTCCAACCGGCTGACCCTCCTACTTTGGCCTCAGGCCCCCTCTGAAGATGCACCTGCCTCCTTCAAGGTGTTGGTGAGCTTTCCTCAGTCACCCACCTCTATCCTTCAAGCAACCTACTAACCCCATCTTCCTTCCTTTCTCTTCATCCCTCTGCCCCTCCATCTAGGGCCTCCAGCTGGCTGATGAGTTCATTAGGCCCACAGCTCAGCCAAGGAGCATGGCGGTGTTTGGGCCAAACTGGGAGGCCAACGGGAGGCCCCTGGTGGCCAATGGGCACAGGCCACGGTCATTGGAGTGGAGTCAGAAAAGTCCCCCAAATGTCCCACATGTCGATATGTGGGCTCTGTTTATTCTTGGAACTCGTAGACTA
The DNA here is from genome assembly GCF_001443285.1 of Poecilia latipinna. Classification (NCBI taxonomy): domain Eukaryota; kingdom Metazoa; phylum Chordata; class Actinopteri; order Cyprinodontiformes; family Poeciliidae; genus Poecilia; species Poecilia latipinna. Next base: position 104,333 of record NW_015114589.1, read on the forward strand.
TTATTTCGTACATTAGCAATCTGGTTTGGGACTCGATTCGCTCTGAAACTTCAGCGGTGAGAGCACGAGGCATTGCGGTTTGAAGGGGTCCACGCAAACAATGGGTGGAAACAGATTTCTAATAATCCCCACAGGTTGCAGTGACATCTGGCCCCACACTTGAGCGTTGGCTCAATTAATTCGGAAAACACAAAACAAAAAGCGCCAGGGGCAAAGATCTGGGGGACTAAGCAGAACGCTTTGTGTTTGTGTGTGTCAGTGTGTGTGTGTATATTGATTATGGCATTTGATCAACTCAGCTGTGGTGTGTGAATCCAGCTCAAATTTATTGGGGCGTACAGCTGCTTCTTTACGTGGAGATTCTTGGGTAAAAACAAAAAGCTTAATCTGTTACATTTACTCCACTTCTACCTTTTCCTTCCTCCTCTTCCTCTCTCAGCAGCGGGTCATCTGGGGTCAGGGCCTCCGTGGCTGGGCTCAGGTGTAGCCTCAGCTGGGCAGGAGTGGAGGGGCGGGGGAGGAGGAGGACGGCGAGGAGCGAGGAAGAGGGGAGGTGAGGTGGAGAAAGTGGAGGCAGCTTAGGTGAACCATGAGGGAGTCCGTCAGGAAACGGGGAAACAAACATGTGTTCACGCAAATAAATAAAAAAAAGAGAGAGAAAGGGAAACAAACAAACAAAAAAAAATCAGCTTTGTCTCTCACCCCTGTTTTCAACACTTCCCCCCCTCGTGTTTTCTCCTCCCCTCTGCCGCCTCTCTCGCTCCTGTTCTCCTGGGAGCGGCCTGGCCGTGCTCGGCCTGAACGCCATCTGCTGCATAATGTACCGGGATGGAACTCCAAATCCTTCATTTCCACTCGCTGCCTGTCATCCTGGGCGTGCGCGCCCACTCCACTCGGCCGCACGCGTCACCTAGAAAAGGGTGCGAATGCTTGGACGCGTGTGAGATCTCATTTTACGGATGTTGTGACATCAGCTCATCCAGAGACGATGCTGAGTGATGGCGCTGGAGCAGTAAAACTTGGTGCCAAACATGTGTGTGGTTTTGTGGTAGAAGGATTACTTCCCTGTTTTGGACATGCCAGTCTGGTAGTTTTCAGTGTCCGCTGAGGGAACAAAACTCTGCAAAGCATGCAGCCTGTTTGTCTTTGGTGATCCATTTCCAGAAGTAACAAAAGCTCTAAATGAATCACTTTTTAAAGCATCAACTCTGGGGAAATTGAGCGGAGAGTGGCCCCTTGCCAGAGATGCCTCAAATTTGCTTTTTGTTTACAAGTTAACACACAAAAGTGCGCGCACACAGTCGTGTTTAAGCACCCCGCCCCTCTCGGCAGCGCTGGTAACCTGGAGGTGCAAAGAGTTGTCCCTCCAGGTCCCCGTGGGGCCACGGTGAATTGGGGGGCCATCTGTTTTGTGGTAATAAGCTTTCCCTTCCTTCTGCTTCGGCTCATTCTCCCTTCTTCCTCTGTGCGTTTGTTTGAGTTTCTGAAAGGTTCCCCGTGTTCTCCATGTCTCGAGGCGCGTGTGAACACAAAGGCACGAGAGGACGCAATGCTTCTGGACACAGACACAAGCTCAACCAGTGAGCTGAAGAGAACCGAGGCATGGCGAAATATCACACAGTGAACCCTGAGCCCTCAACCTCAGTCCATGGCTGCTGACATAAAGAAAATGTGACACATCAGAACCTCACATGAACCCAAATGCCCATTGCCTCCAGCTTCTGTAAAGCCAATAGAGTCTAGATTTGAGATTTTCTTTTTCTACACTTCCACACTTAAAGACAGACATGCAAATATATTCCAATCACATGTTCAATGTGTGAGGAAACTGTTCAACCAGCCTGGACGTTGACTCTCTTTGGTTTTGTCATGTTTGTTGTAGGATTTCTAACGTCAGACTTACACAGGTATCTCTAGCCACACCTGAATCAGATACGTTGACATCTATACATGTTTCCGCCTTTTAATTGATCCTATTTATCAAACAAAGGTTCTAACAGGTACAGACAATTTGAACTGACAGCTCAGTAGGTGGAGCCATGTTACCTGTCTATCAATCCTCTCCAACTTACGAATGACACTGGAAAAACTGAACCTGAATGCAGTCTGTAAAGGTTTGACACAGTTTGGCTTAATGACCAAAAGTTTACGACAGATGAGTTCAAGAATGCTGGATTCCTGGTCACGTCAGACGGGAACACCCTTCCCGACACCTACATAAGGTTGAAAGTTGAAAAGAAAACAACTCACCAGTGTATTATGTAGCAAAGGCATGCCTGAAAACTTCAAGATAAAATGATAAGGTGAAGATACTCCAGCGGATGCTTGGATTGTACAATTTATTGGCTAAAACTGACGAGCATGAGCTGAAGAAGACTGAAACAATGGAAAAATCTTTGGAATCTGGTCACAGACACCCATACAAGGATCAACATTGAATAGCTTACTGGAGTAAGATGGAAGAAGAGACATTTTTTCTAGTCCAGATGGAAGAACCCTGTGCAATATCCTCCATAAGTGTTGGTTCCATTTCCCCCCAAAACGTTGCGTTGCAGCGGTGCAGTTAACAGCGGCGGCCTGCTAACTCAGAGGTGAACCTGTCATGCATCACCCCCCTCTGCTGGAGCCCCCTCCTTGACACGCTGTGGCTGACGACCGTCTGATTGTTTAAGTTTGGAGAAACATTCGGCATTAGAAGGCACTTGATCGATCAGGAGAGTTGCCATGGTGACGGTGTGATGTGATGGGGAGAGGCTGAATTGAAAGGGAGCGGTGAAGGAGAGGCTTGAGGTCTTGAGTTTGCTTCAACGTCTATAAAGACCCAACTGTACCTCGCTCCGCCCGAGCCTGACCTTTGAATCTGAATGGTGAAATAAACAAGGTTTGTAAAGTGAGGCGCTTCTTTGCTTTGCCCCCCAACAAGGTGGAAATGGCAAACCACGTTAGAGGCAAATAAACCATGTGTCTGCAGCTGTGTCTCTGCTCCTGAACGTGCCAATTCAAACCTAACACCACACATATATGTTTCATTACCCGGTGTGCATGACAACATCGATATGTCATCTGATATTGTTCATTATCCTGGCTGTGGCATTATCCGATTTTTCCCTACCTATGGCAGCTTTCAATACGCTCATGAGTTATATCATGATTATGAGCAGTCTGGGTGCCGAGATGCTGTCTGCATCTCATTGAAGGAGAATGAAGCGGATCAATAAACCAGAGGGGACTGAATCAGGGGGCCTCTGCATGTGTGAGATGTGTGTTTGCGTGCACAACGGCCTTGGGAGATCACAGCGCACAACCGTTTCTGGCCTCAAACAGCATCTCTCCTTCTGCCTGTAAGAAGAGTGTTTTTTTTGTTTTTTTTAGTAACATTTAGGTGTACCAAATATCTAATCACACAGTGCGTCAGGCTACAGACGGCTTTGTTACAAACTTCACGAGGCTATATCTCTTCTGCCGTCGGGCAGGCAGCCAGCAGCCGGGCTCTCGCTCGCTCTCATTTAAGAGCAGATTTACAAGCCGTTTGCGACAGGAGCTGAGGTGCCTTTTCAGGATGCGTTCTGCCTAGTTGGGATGTGAATACATCTGTTGTGTCATCCAGAGTGCAGCAAACAAGCTGTCAGGCAGTCTGTGTTATGAATTTGAAAAATCGGAGCGCACTAATAGCTCAGGGGCTTTGTTGGCTTGTTCAGAGAAAATATACAGTTTGACAGAATAGCGTGAGCCGGTTGCAGGTATCGAGGTGCATTGAGTGGCGTGCGTGAATGCTAGCCCACTTTGAACTGTTGCTACTGATAAAAAATGTTCTTGCTTACAGGAGACGTTGTTAGTTGGCGAGACGGGGTATCTGCAGGCTTCAGGAAGTCAAATTTAAGTCTATTTTGATGCCACCTTGACTAAAATTTCTGTAAAAACCTCACATAGTGAGAATCTAGGTTTAATACCTTTGCAAACACATAAATAAAAAAACACACAACGTTGTAGCAGAATTACACTAATTTAATGCTCCATCCCCTCTATTAATCCCAACTTCTGTCCACATTTGTGTTTGTGCCTTAAATGAAGGGGCTGCCACATGCTTCACTGCAAACAAAAGGGAGGTTAGATTTATTCTTCATTTGGGGCAGTGTGGGCGGCTGTGGAGGGAGGGGAGAGGTTTATGCATGGGCATAACCCGGCCCCTGAAGGAAGGCCCCCGCTGCCAGCTGCCAGCCATAATTAAGCAGCCGCGCAGTGTCTATCACTGATTATGTTTGACCCGGCTAATAAGGCGAACGTGTGCCACCTACGTGTGGCAGGAGAGCGCCGGCCTGCGTCACGGCGCCCATTGTCCTTTTCTAGATGAGGTTATTAGTGTGATGTATTGCTGATGCCAGAAATGGATGTGTTGCACAAACATTGGATGCTTTGATGATGCATTTCTTGCTGTGATGTATGATGGGATGTTGGGAGCAGAAAACTGTCACCTTCTCAGGTGGGAGGTTGAGCCCTGAAGATCGCCATCGGCAAAGATCACGACTGGCGGTGCGTCGTCATGTATTGGTGGGTGTGTCCTCTGAAAAATACTGGCAGTGCGGCTGTTTTGTTGTTTTTGCTATTTTGGCCATCCAGCCCAATCAGTATTGAACGGCACTTTCACATTTGCTTTTTAAGCCTTGACAATGATTTTTGGTCAAAGCCTGAGGTCTGGTTTGAAGTCGGGTGAAATTTCACATCGTCTTTTGGAAATTTACCGACTTGAAAAGCTTTAGATGACAGAAAACAGTGGGGAAAATGTTGGTTAATCACCATTATCTAAAGTCAAAACATTCTGCTGCATAAACAGTAAAACATTAATATAAGATTCTAAATACTTGAAGAAATTTTAACAAAAACCAAAACTTTAACAGCGATGTTGAACTTTATTCAACTGTTAGCTTTTTAGCGCATTAGCTCACTACTGGTGACATCACAGGATCAGGGACAACAGGAATGCTTTCTGTTCTTATTGGATGGGGTTATATCACTAAAACATTTTCTACCTCTTGTAAGTGTTTCATTTTCTGTTCACAATAATAAAAATTGTGTGAAAATTTTACAGAATTAACAACTACAATGGTAAAATAAAAATTTCTCTTGGTTGGAAAAGCATTGGGGAGAAATAATAATCACAAAAAGGAAAGTCATCCATTGTCCCATTTGATTAAACTATAAAACAATGTTTTTTTTCTCATTAACCTTCCATATATTTTTTTGCAAGTTGTTTTCATTGCTGCACCACATTAGGTGCAGCCTGTCCTCAATCAATCCCAAGTCAGCTGGTGATTTTATTTTATTTTTTTTTCTAGAATCTGCAGGATTCTTACCCCCAAACTGAGACCTAATGAGTTAAGTTTGTATTTTTACCCATTGTTTAACGTAGCCACATGAGGAGGTTTTTGAGCTTGACCACTACAAGCTGCTGTTGGACGTTCACAGGTGGACTTGCAGCTGTCCTCAGACCATTGTCCTGCTCTTGAACTTAAGGTCACAACATCAGTCATTTTCTTTCAGTGTTTTCTGGTTGAGAACAGAAACTCAGTTCCATCAATCACAGCTCAACATGATCAAACCTTAACATTTTCCCTCTCTTTACTGTCCTTATTCTGCTTTTCAGTTTTTCTTCCCCGAATTCTGTTTTTCCAATTTCAGCTAAGGAAAGTGTCACCACAGCATGATGCAGCCAACACCATGTTTTTCTGTGGCTGTGGTATGTAATTTCTGTAATGTTCTGCATGTATACCTAAAAGTTACATTTACGTTTCACCATCTTGTTCCTCCTGATGTAGCAACCTGTAGAAATTAATGTGTTTTTAAAGATGAATAGAAAGTAATCTGATCATTTTTAAATGGATCATTTAGAATAAGACAGCATCTGATACGAGGTTATGTCTCCTACTCAAACTTAATTACGCTGAGAAATGTTTATTCCTGCTTGTGCAAATATCACAGTCTCCCGAAATGGCAAACCCAGGGAGGGGTATCCTTTAGTAACTGGCTTCGCCTGCATGTTCACCAACACTGCAGTAATCAGTATAAATTAATAATAGGTGATCAAAGTGCTTAATTTAATGGCGGCTATAAAAGATTAATACCTGACATTATCCGAGCCGCTGTGCTGTTGGGGAGAACCACCCATGCCTGAGGTAAACCAATCACACCTCTATGAATATGACATTAGACACACTGATGCGATGACTTCCATCAACGTCTGGCGGTCTTCAACGCAGCAAGTCTGGATAGAAAGTCTACCGAGTGTGACTGGTCTATTTCTGTCTCTGCCTCCCTCCCTCTCTTTCCCTGTTGGGTCCAGAGGCGAGAGATCAGTTCAGGGTGGAGGAGAGCTGGTGTTTGGCCTGAGGGGCCCTTGGACACAGATTCTGTCATTGTTCCACAGCTGCCACTCGGCCCCTCCCGTCCCCAGCTCCAGTCTGCGACCGTCCTCACCTTAAGGGCGTCCCCTGCTACCCCGCCTCCCTAATGAAGAGTGACACGCGTCCGGAGGATCTGATCTAGTCCGCAACTGGGCCCTTGCCTCCTCTGTTTTGTCTCCTATTATTGACTGCGGTGGCTCACACTGAGTTTGCGGTGATGAGAGTGCTGTATACCCGAGAGGCATCAGTCCCACATCGAAGGAACGGGGGGGGCCGGGGGGTGGGGGCTCAAAGGGCAGATGCAATTGTATGGATTCGTCAGGACCTAATTGTCTTTATTCATGAGCTGCATGATTGATATTAGGAAAAAATGAGACTCCCTAATTGTTCTCATATGAGGAATTTCTTACAGGCTCACACTCTGGATATATATCGATGTGTGTGTGTGAGTGTGTGAGTGTGTGTGTGTGTGAGTGTGTGCACTGCTGGGTGAGATATCAAACTGACAACTCCTGAAGGGCATCTACACAGTCGTCTCCCAACATATCACTTGAAATAATTCATGTGGCTTTGTTGTCCTTTCTGACAGTTCTTAGCATACACATGGATCCGGTTTTTTCCAAAATCCCAGAAACAAGATGAATTTATAATGCTTTTAGGTGATTTTTTTAGGGTTTTGATCTTTTTTATGAAAGCTAAAGCAAGGCGTTCCTTTCTCAGAATTGGCCTTGCACCTACAAGAAGTGCTTTTCTCCAGGTAACCAAAAAAAAAAAACCCCAAACGGAGAGTCAAAACGACCTCCTTAGTTCCTCTGCAGATTAGAAAGGTTTGAATTCTTGTTGACTTTTAACAGTAAATGTGATTGCTGATGGTGTCAGACCTTGGATGAATCTTTTGATCAATGAAGTGATTAAATATTTGAAAGTTTGAATGGGTAATGATCAAAGGAATTGAATAAACGTTAAATGGGTCGAATCCTTCAACGACGAACAAAAGGATCAAATCAGACAGATTCCTTCATCGTTCTCCAACTGTACACCTACTTCAACTCACTAAACCACGGAAACATGAAGTGTACGCCGTTATCCCTATGACTTGACACTGCTCCTCCAAAGTGCAATAAAAAGGACCCATCTGTTAAATTACCCCCGTTTTGCTCAATTCTCTTCGAAATATAGTTGTTTAAACTTCTTAATAACTTCCAACAGCAGTTCACAGAAGGTCCATCTGTCTAATGCCATATAACTGACCCATTCTAGCATTTTGCATCTGATTAGGGCTTCCCAGCGACTCCTCGTCCTCAAGGGAAAACACCTTGAGTGGTCAGGTGAGCGTGAAGTAATGTTTTAGGGTTTATGTGGGCCACTGTACACACACTCACATACACAAAATGAAGATAAAAGCATGTGTGTGGACGTCTACGCAGGTTTGTGTGAGTACAAGCGTGCATGTATGTGTGCACCCATCAGTGTAATGTGATAAGCTCCAGCAAAGCACATACCTGATGCCATTAAATGCAATTTCCCATGTGTGTCAGCGAAGCCATTTGTCAGCTGCTAACACTGCACGCTTTATTAAAAACCTCATCCGCTTCAATTAACTGCACCCGCAAAGCAGTTTAACTCCACTCTAATCCCGTCAAGATGTTTAAACAGGCCTTGCGTACAGTAGGTACATCGTTTCAAAACCTGCCAGTGAGTTTTCCGTGACCCTTTATTCATCACTGTAACTTGAGGTTTAAGTTCAGGCAGGTGGAAGCCGAGATGATCGTTCCCCTGGTGCCGATGCCGTCATACTTTTTGGTAATCGCATTTCTTTTGGTGAGCATTTAGGCTCTACTTGTGTGCCAATCTTAAATCTATCTCTTGACCGTAATTGCAAAATTTAATCGCTTGCAACTGTAAAATTCAACGTTAATTCTTGTGCAATAAGCACCAGCTGTGTCCCCCTGCAGTTTGTCTCTTTGGTTAGCTGGATTTCAGCTGACAGGAAGCGAGACCCAAGAACGTAGAAACATGGAACTGCTGCTCAAACTTTTTGAAGTTTAGATGTGACGTGTGACGTTCAGTTGCATTGTCATTCCTATAGGAATTCAAGAGAAATTCCTATAGGAGATATAGGAACTAACTAACAATAAATAGTCCATTAGATTCTTTATGCTGGACTCACCTGATCAATTAGCTCTACCAGATCATCTGTTTGTGGATGAACAATATTAGGCAACACGGCAACATTTTTTCCTTCAATTTGATGTATTAGAACCAGTAAAACAAGAACAAGGTGGAGGATCTGAGTGAGTTTGACAAGGATGAAATTGTGATCGTCCTTCCCACGAGTTCTGCTCTTCTCTCCCGATGAAATGCCTGAAAACTTTCCCAGCAAGGCACCCAAGAGGCATCCTTAGATACCTGAACCAGCTCATTGAGATCTTTCCTTTCTCCAACTGAACCAGATGATGGAGGTTCTCACACTGTCTTTTAAGGTGATCCTAGCCATGCTACTGCTGAAGACCAAATGTAAATGATATTACATAATGGCTGTCCCCTGGTACTTTGCTTTGAGAGAAAGATCATAGCAAGGGAAACTAAACTTTGCCAAAAATGTCCTCAATTTCAAATGTTTTAATGATGTCTAGGTTGAAACACAGAAAGAGAGGAAGTCACCTCTATTTGAAGACTTTGCATCTTGGTCATTCAAACAAGAATATTCCAGGCTTCTGTGTTCATCACTTGTTTTTTAAGAGTAGGTGGTCGTATGATGATAGTTGTCTATGTAGTGATATCCAGTGGTGACAGTTTCCCATCAAACTAAGTATAACTCTAAGACTGTATAAGAAAAAGACTGATTTCTTGAAAAAGTTGACATTCCAAGTTTAGTTTAGCAGCAGAAACTGAATCCAGATTTAAACGGCTCATTCTGAAGTTTGCCACTACTGAGGAGTTTTGAAGCGAGGTGTTTGGCAAAATGCTGAGTGAACGATGAGTTAGTGTCGTGATATTTCATGACAGAATACAAAAGACAAAAAAAATAAAAGACTCTATGATCTAAAAACCAGCTAAGCTGAAGCGCAAATCCCATGTTTAGCAGTCGCTACTGTGGGAAACCTTTTGGAAAGTGGATTGAGCGAAGACGATTGCATACAGGTCAGTTTAACGCCAACAGCAGAAAATATATTTCTGTTATTGCACTGTAACTTAGTTTTTATTGCTTTGTGACGCAGTTAGTTTTTATTTTATAAGGTGGAAGTGTGTTACATGTTTTATAAAAATTAATCTTACTCTTTATGTTTGAAGATTACTGAAAAACCCTGAGTGAGGTTATAACAGTGCATGAAAAGGCTAGTCCACTATTTAATCTGAAAATCAGCTTCAATGGTCAGACTTCTCTGTTGAAGAAAAAAAAAAAGCAAAATGAAAACCTCCTTAAATATTTCTAAAGCGAATCCTCTCTGAAGGTCCAATACTCTATTCTCCAAGGATATCACACATGCTCTTTCCTCCATTCCCGTTTTCAACACACACATCCAAACACACCCGTTTTCCTCTCGCGCGCACACACACACGCAGTCATGCCAGCAGGGAGGTGATGGTTAGCATGGTGCTGTCACCAGGGGATGCAGGGTGCGGTTTGCAGGAAAGCTAGAGGTGTAAATTGGGTGAGTGTTGGGTGCAAAGCCTTCTTGGTGGAGGCTTGGTGCTCCGTCTCTTGATGCTTTGCCCCCCCTCCCGCCTCCATCACATCAAGATACAGGTGGAGGGGAAGGTAAAGAGAAACAGAGTGATGTATTTTTTTTATATACTTTGTCTTTCACGGCTGCTCTTTGACCCTCTTTCTTATTTTCTCCATTGTCCAACACACTATGATACTTTATTAGATTGAAAACAAGGTGAGAATCAGGAGGATGGATTGAATGACCAGACGAAAGGCGGAGAGTGTGACTCTGCTGACCAGGAGTAAACGGGTTTATGCCATAATTTCATATCTTTCCACTTGACGTTGATGAAATTTGAAAGTGTAATCAGCGAAACGAAAGCGCCGGGCGAGCAGGTGTGACTTGCCTTTGATCATAACGGAGACCAATTGCAATTATCCCCAAAATGGCTTGACGGCGGTACCAGGGGGCCGTTTGCAGATTATGTATTTTTAATCAGAGTTGTTAGCAGCTGTGATGGATGCCCGTTTTACTCATACGAGCATCTGATGGTGTATGTCACGTTTGCTGGCGGTGAATTATCACCATGTGTGAGCTGTCCATTAACTGCATGAAGAGGTGTACAACCCCCCCGGGTGCTTGTGTAACACCTTACACAACTCACCTGGTGCAGAGGAAGATGTTTGGGAAGTGCAGGATTTGTTTTATTGAGGGTTTCCTTCTTAATTTAGATTCTTCTGTAAGTAATTACCTTCCCTATGGAAAATGTATTTCCATCTCCAGTTCAACGCATGAACTTTTTCTGAAGAGCCATAAACCTCAAGCAAGAGTAAAAGAGTTTTTGCTAAATTGAGGAACAGATTTTGCCATTTCCACCCACCGTTTCCAGTGCGATACTTCAAAATGAGCATAAAAAACATTGTAGGAAACACTGTTAAAGAGAGCTGAGTTGGATTTATGCCTGGATTTAAACTTTCTTCCAGTCTTGTTCTAGATTTACTAACTTTAGGTCAGTTTTGACCAGCGTTAAACTGGACGAGAAAAGTCTTCAGTTTGGTGTTTTGATCTCAACGAGCCATTCTTTTTAAAGAGACTTCATAATTCATTTTATTTGTTGTTTCGCTTGTTTTGTTTATTTATTTTGGATATTTAAAACGTCTTCCAGGTCCAGGGCTAAATGTTCATTAGAACTGAAAGATCATTGATCTTTGAGAATGTGTTCTTGCATTATTATGTCATTATATGACTTGAAAATGGTCTCAAAACAACAATATTATAATGTATCGCCATTGACTGTGCAGCAAAATTTGTTAATGTGACACACCTACTAATTATGCCCAGTTGGTTGCATTGGTTTTATTTTCATTTTAGACAATCCAAGTAAAAGGGAATTAAATACAAATACATATTGCACTTTGCTGGTTTTTATTTACAATTTCAACTCTATGCACCACTTTATGTTGGTCTATTAGATAAAATCCTGTAAAAATAGACAAAGTTCTTCAGTTGCAGAGCTGATGCTCCATAGATTATAATATGGATGAAAGCGCGTTCATATGGAAAGAATAATCCTGGCAGCTGCATTCTGAGTCCTTTAGAAAACATTCCACATGATTACGTCTAATTAAAAGGACATTTATTACAGTTTACATAGCATGAATAGTCCATATTTGCAAAGACCAAAGTCTGTATTTGTCTGCCCGTGTGTGTGTGTGTTTGTTTGTGTGTGTGGCCCCTAAGTCGACCATGTGCTAACCCCACACAGCTGCAGAGCCCCCTTGAGGGTTTGTCGCGCGGGCAACAGAAGAAAAGCAGAAACGAGCGGTTGGGGATGGCTGTGTGTGTGTGTGTGTGTGTGTGTGTGTGTGTGTGTGTGTGTGGGTGTGTTGGGCACTGAACACTTATTTCCATCCCGCAGTACTCTGGCAAAGACATCGCACACCTCTGCAGTTGGGTGTCTCTTGTGCTATTGCTCAATCTTTTTAGGCCTGTCAGTCGGGGTTTTCATCAGGGTGTTCTCCAGACAGCGAGGTTGGAAGGCCGATTCTGTGCTTCGCTGGGGGAGATGCGTTTCCTCTGCGCCGTAATGTATGCACGCAGGACGACGAGGACAACACAAGTTGGCTCCTCAGGAGGAATTACCATCAAGAGATGTGATTGCTTTCTTTACGGCACATGAAAAATACAATACAAGTCAATTTGTTTTGGGCTCCACTGCTTCAGCTGGGTGATTTTTACTGTTAGATTTTCCCTTATTTTTTTGTTCATCTCAGCTGTGTGGTGCAGATTTTCACTGGTTTTGCTTTTCAGATGATCAAAATGTTCATTTCAGGCAAAGATAATTTTCTATTTTTTAGTGGAAACCAACAAACCAACCCAGGATATGTGCAGAAAATTAATAAAATGTGCTCACAAAACAGATGCATGACTTTTCCCCCAACATTATGGAGGAAATTTGGCCCATTTTTGTTCGCAGATTTGTTTTAAGTCAACCAAGTTGAACGTTTCCAAGCATAAACAGCATCTCAGGTGTAGAAACCTACATTTTAGCTTCTACATTTTGGCTTCACTTTCTTCTTGTTTTTGAGCTTCAGATTATGGTCCTGCTGCATAATCCAAGCCCGTTTGGGCTTCAGCTCACAATCTGATGGTCGACTTTCTCCTTGAGGATTTGACGGTTCATGGTTCTAGTTATGCGTGTCCCACTGTCCTTGACTTTTTTTCCTCCTGAAGTTTTGTTAGTTTACAGTAAATGAGTTAAGTTTTACCTGTTTTCTCAAAATTTGTCACCGATATGTTTTTTTTTTCCTCCTTTTTGGCAAATGTGAGACGGATCTTTGAGCTTTTTTTAGTAACCTGGCGTTTCGATGCAGTTCTGCTTTTTTGGGACCTCCTGCATGTGTGGTTAATGGAGCCATTTTGGTAGGTCTGCCACTCCTAAGAAGGTTTCCTATTATTCTATGTTTACTCTAATGGTTCTCACTGGATTAGTAATCCTTTCCAGACTGAAATATGTCTCGGGTGTTCTTGAATTTCTTTAGATTGCATTGCCTTTTAAGCTCTTTTAGCCTACTTCATGTTGTCAGACAGGCTCCATTTAATTCTGAACAAAATTGAACTCCAGAAATTGTGATGAATTAAAGCCAATTAATTATTTAACAAGGAGGTCTAGGTTGGATTGATAGATTTTTTCCCCTCAGTAAATAAAAACTGCTTTTCGTGATTATTTAAAGGTAACATTAAGCGTTTAGGTATTTTTTATAGAATTGTAAGACAGGTAGTGTCCAGGTGGAAAGAGATAAAACAGGAACTGAGGACTCTCTGGTTCTTCAAATATCCCTGTCAATCAAACACCGTTTCCTCTGAGTGCGTTTTCTATCTGTCAAGGGTCATAGAAAGTGAGGATGAGACCCATCCCTCCTCCGCCTCCATCCCTCCCTCCTCTCCTGCTCCTTAGAGGTGTATCTCCACCTTGTGCATCACGTCTGGGCATGACCTGTTGCTAGGTAACCCTGGGTCACAGCTGCACACCATGGCAGACCTTTTTTTATTTATCAGTGAGTTATGTGGGAGACGGGGGCTGTAATTTATTAGTTTGGTATTGGGCAGCCAGCGCAAGTTTGGGATTGTAAAAAGAAGAGACGTCTACAGCTCATCAAAATGCTTATTCCGATCCGGGGGCCTCGGCCCGCTCAAGAGATTCACAACAGAGGAGATCACAGCATTATAAATTCATCCGCTTTTTACTAAGAAAATCAAGCATCTCCAACAACAAAGCCAATGGTAATGCACTTTCCATGCTGGTAATTGAACAGATGTGGTCAGCGCTCAGAGGACAGCGGAACAAGAACTCATCTCGGTGCAATATGTGACTGATTCATGTCCAAGGATGGAGTAGCTACAGACAAATAGTGTTATCCAGCTTTGCAGGCAAGACTGCAGCGCCACTGTGAACATACAGCTCAACTTTTATCGTTCGAGCAAAAAGATCACGCAGGTTTCGTGAGCTTTATTAGGAAAATCAGATAAGTTGGATGAATGAATGTTTTGGCTTTAAGTCTCCAGAACCTTTTTAAACAATGGGTCATTTATAGGAAATTTTAATCGCCATTAAAATGTGAATTTGACTTGTTGCTCTTGAAGAGGCTTAGTACAAGTAAAAACCTTGAAAGATGGAATATATTTCTGAGAAACTGCAACTCATCCACGGTGCTTCAGAGAAGCAAAAAGCAGTGGGGCGTAGGCCTGTCGCAATAGGAAATAAATGAATCGCATGATAATTTACAACAAACTCAGTAATTTCCACCTCCATGATTTATCGATTTTCCAGTGTTAAACCTTTGTCAGAATTCAAAGCTTATCGATCTTTGAGAATGTGTTTTTGCACTATAATGCCAATATCCTTGTATTACTAGACAATGGTTTCAAAACAACAACATTATGATTTATTGCAATAATTCCTGGGACAATTTGTCGTCCAGCAAAATGTGTTATTGTGACATTGTATTGCATTTTTCTGGCCGATCACTGATCTTTAAAAAGCCGATTTTTGTCGGTACAGACAAAATGATGCTAAGTTGGTGACTATTGTTAGTCAGAGCAAAATGTAACAGTGGCTGATTTTCAGTCATTTACTGAGGCAGATAAAATCAGTTTAAGTTTCGGCTGATCACCGTAAAATAAAGCAATCAGGACCCTAAACAAAAAGGTTTCTTTTCTGACCCCATGGGCGTCTGCCTGTTGTTGCCAATGAGACCAATCAATCTCAAAAACAAAACGCCTTAAGTGACATTTGGAACCAGGAAGCCAACATTCTGAGGACAAAAAGTTCTGGGTCCGTCTCAGATTGTCCTCCCGCCGAGTCGTACATCCCACTAATGCCGGTTGATGCATATTTTACACATACCAAGGATTGTGTTGGAAACACTCAAGCTAAATTTATTATATTTTCAATGAAAATACCTACATTTATGCATATTTTATGTGCAGTATCCAAATAAAAAATCTACTTAATTTAGCTGAATTTAGTTTTTATGGAATTGTAAATAAATTCCAGCAGTAAAGGTTCATGTGGCTACACTGATCACTGATCAAGACGTCTTTTTAGAAGTGCAAAATAATATATTTAATAAGCTGCTAATTTGGGTAGCAGCAGAATTGTTTATACAGAAGTGTCTCTCTGGTTAAGATAATTAGTGACTATTATCTTCTTATATGAAGCTTGTTGGTTGTTAATTAACAAGCCACTTGTTCGTAAAAATGTTTTCATATAAATAAGTCAAACAATTTGTGAAATATGAATAAAAATAAGTAAAAAATTATTATATTTTCTACAAATATAAGTATTTTTAAAAAATATTTTGGTTGATATTATTTTGATTACTCTCCCAAACTGTGCCTGGTGAATCTGTGGACAGACTGCTACCCTCTGAGACGTTGACAGTTTTTGCAACACTTTGCTGCGATATTCATTCACGGTGCATCTGTTGCTCTTAGCTCAGCCACTCATCTCCATCTTATCCCGACCAAAGCTCGCCGTCGCATCCCTCAAAGCTTTTGTTAAATTCCCTCTCCTTAATGTGCGTGTGATGAATATTTTTTAGAAGCCTCCTCCGGGCCAGAGCTGATCAAAACAAATGCACCTGCACTTTTTTTTTTTTTCCCCTCCTTGCAACTCCCAACTCCCCCAGGATGGGTAAAAATTGACTCCCTGGCTTCCTCCACGAGGCAATTATGTGCCATCTGTTCCCATCCTGGTTGTTCCAGCTCGTTTTGTTTCTGCGTTTGTTCGTCTAATATCATAGGCCTGAAAGTGTTAGAGAGGACGTGGCGGTGGAGGGGGGACAGAAATGAGGAGTGGCATGAGGAGGAATTAATCGAATCTAACAGCCGAACCAGATCTTCCACTCTGAAAGGAGATAGTCCCACTAGAATGAGGACCATTACCATATTCATCACCTAATATTGCCTTTTGTATGCAAAGTGGAAGAGAAGAGCGCAATATGAATTTCTTTACTGTCTTCCTAATTCCATGTATGAAAGGAGCTTACAAACTTATTCTTAATTGTTTGTTCACAACAAGTCCACTTAGTAGCTAATTTATTGTGTGGCTCGCATTTATTTTGAGGCGATAATAAAAACCCATTATCCCCCCGCTGTCACATTAGAAAAATATATGTATACATGTATGTATGTGGCTGTTCTGCTGCCATGATGAATCCCATTATTGTTTTGTTACAGTAACTATTGGGGCCATTACTCTCTGCCACACAGACAGGCTGGGAGCAGCATGTAGATTTAATTGCAGTGATGTCGCAGGCGAGGCGAGCAGCTGGATCGGAGACTTTTAACAGTGATATCAATAACGGAGCGCCACCTCAGGCCCGTATGATTCCCCATCTCTCCTGACAGAGCGAAAGATGGAAATAATCAGTCACGGCACCAAGCGAGACAGCCTGTAGGACCCTGTGTGACATCCAGCAACAGGGACGGCTCTGGACCCATCTGTGTCCAGGGGGCAGCACTCCCTGTGTGTGTGTGTGTGTGTGTGTGTGTGTGGAGATAATTGGTGAGAAGGTGTTGGATGGGACTCTTGCTGCTCACAGGTCGTCTTATTAGATACAAAGACAAAATTCAACACCGCATCCACAACGTTTTAAGACCGGGCAGTAGGGGTGCACCGATCGCCGATATTTAGAAAGCCTGACCTGCCGATTCTGTCTGAAATGTTGCTAAATACGGCAAGAAAGCCTTGGGGTAAATATTGTCAGCTACAAACATGCAGACATGAACTGGTGGGCCAGTCGAACCTCTCTCAAGGCAAAACAGAAGAGGTGGCTGATTTTTAGATCTATTTTAAGGTAGATCAGATCAGATTCATGTCTAAGTATCACCAGTTTCCCAACAGTAATTGGCGCTAATAAATCGGTGCACCGCTAGTCAGCAGGATTGTGTATAATTTTCTTTTAGGGAAGATCTGAAGAAAATATGCCAGAATTTTTGTTCATTTTGGGATCTTATCTTCCTCAGCAAAGGCCTAAAAATCAACCACTGCCCTCTTTGGCTTTGCCTTGAAAGAGGTTTGACTGTTAGCCCCACCCACCCGCTCACGTCTGCACAGTTAACTGTTGATACATTTAGCAACTTTTCAGACAAAAAAAAAAAAACAGTACTGACCAAAATCAAAATGTCAAGCTTTTTTAAAGATCGTAATCGGCCAAACAATGGCAAACGGTGAATCTCTTGTTCAACTGTCCTTAAGTCTTTCCTGTGGAAACACAAAAGAAAAACTGCTAAACATGATGGTGTCAGTATCATGCTGTCGGGATGCTTTTCATCAACAAAGACAAGGAAGATCTTCAGTGTATTTTACTGGGATTTTATGTAATAGACCAACACAGAGTTATGAGGACGAACGCCGTTAATAAAAATGTTACAGAAACAGATAAAATGTAAATAAAGCTTAAAGTGTCTTTTCTCTTCTAGAAAACGTCACTTGTCAACATCAGT
>NW_015114590.1:0-546 GCF_001443285.1 Poecilia latipinna
CACACAGACAGATTTGACTGGATACAGCTTTACGGCATCGCGGATCGCTGCAAAGCCTCGTGTTTCCTGATGTTTCTCATGTTCCTGCGAGAAAACACACACAGGTCAACACTCAACAAAACTTGTTGAGAAAACTAAGCACTTTGTTATCCATCATTTCAATTCCTAAGCAATTATCATTTCCAAACATCAGTAGTGGCAAAGGTTTGGTTTAATACTTGTAGCCATAATAAAAGATTCTCTTTACATACGTTAAAGTTTTCCACCACTGTAAAAATGCATTCTCACCAAAAACGTCTGCTTTGTAGTTCAGTTTCCTCTGACTCCCTCTGCTGGACTAGAAATTTTGCTACACATTTTATCAAAAAGATTTTTGATGTGCACACATGCACCATGTACACATTTTATCTCAGATTAGCTCAAGTGTTCCTGTACGGAAGGTTTTTGATGCATTTAAACAAAAGCTATTTTTCCATGCATATGTCCATAATCCATGTCTGGCCCAGGCCTCCATGGGGCACAAAGTGAAATTTGGTTTTGGGGCCC
>NW_015114590.1:4126-25969 GCF_001443285.1 Poecilia latipinna
CAGACGGCTTCCCGCGCCCCCCCTCGGGGGCGCGCCCCACAGTTTGGGAACCTCTGATTTATACTAATAATGTTTGGCTGTTGAACTGGACCGCTCAAGGTCTCTATATCAAGCTAATTTTCCATTAGAAGCTCCACAAATATTTAAACATTACATTACCAAGAGAAATTAAAACATACCTTTATCTCATTTTTTTTCTGTTCTTATTCTTTCTTTGCTATGTATTCCTCTGAAGAATAAGTCCTTTCTTGAGACATTGTTTAGCTAACTTATCTTGCACCGATGTTTTGGAGATTTGGAAGCGTGACAAGCGCGGCCACAACTTGGGGTCCACAAAGACTGGTCATGATGGCATAGTTACTTTGCAGTGGCGATTCTAGTCCTGTTTTAGGGGTGCCTTAGCTCTCGCTGTATAACTGTAACTCAGCACCCCATAGGGTTGCCACCCATTCCGTAAAATACGGAGTTGTTCCATATTTGGTCGTTAAATGTGCGTCCCATATTGAACCGATACATAACTGTCCGATAGACACGCCTATCATACACACATCAAGCGAAGTTCAACAATAATGGCCAAAATAAAACACAGGAAATATTAAGGTCAGCTAAATTGTCCTGGCGGGAGCGTATTCACGTCTATGGTCCCGTCTCTTCCTATTCTTCAATAGCTTCCATTTGCCCCATTGACTGAAAATCAGTGTGAAATTGAAAATAATTGTTGAAAATAAAATAAAATAATGACCTAAAATGGAATAAAAATTAGTGTACCTCATCGATCCAGTCCAGTAGAATAATTTCACACTGAATTTGACTCAATAGGTCACATGACCTAGAAGCTATTGAAAGATACTAAATTTTGACTTAAAAAAGCTAAAAATATATATAAAAATGGTTAAATGAGGATGAGTGTACCTCATCTATACAGTCTAGTAGAACAATTTTACACAGATTTTTAGTTAATTTGGCAGAAACCATTATTTTAAAATTATTTAAAATATTGAATATGACTTAAAATGTTAATAGTGTGTCTCATGTAATTAGCATAAATTACCACTTTTTAGTGTCAGTTGGCCGCAAGGCATTTATCTACAGTACATTTGTTTGACAGGACAAGAGCGTATGGTTCGGAAATTGGCGGTCCCTAAGTTAGCGTTTCTCAACGGGGGCGGTACCCCCCCACCCCCTCCCTCCCTTTCCGGGGGGAGTTCAGAGGATGGCAGGAGGCGCTGGCAGAAATACTTACAAAAGTGGGTGCTGCGATTCCTTTGGGGTCCTTTGCAAGGTAAACTTTACACCTTATGCACAACAATAGAGCTTTAGAACCAACGTCACTGTGTATGACGTTTACTGTCGCGCAGTCGCTCGGCGCCATCTTTAAAACCCACAGACCAAAACAAATTTTATTCCGGTGTGTGTATTGTGTTACCGACCTCAGTGAAGTCGTTTTCAAGTTCGGTATTGGATAATCGCGCTCCGCGGAGCAAGCAGCGTTTAGCTCAAGGTTGATCCGACTTATGAACGCTAATTTCGACCAGCTGTTCTCTACCGCTCCCTCCTCAAGCGCGCTTGAAGGTTCACTTTTAGAATAAGGTTTCCGACAAAATAACTTAACCGAATAACCAAACATGGCGCTCCCGTGGCTTACTTGCCATCTCTGCGACCAACTACAAGGCGCCAAACTAGGCCTCGACAAACACTGACACGATTTCAATCGGATCCACAAAAGTTTCAGGCCAAAGGCTGGGCGTCCACTCAGATTCCGCGTTTTGGGATTTCAGAAAATATAATTTTTAATCTTAAACGCTCATGTTGGAGCTGCGTCATATTTTTATCCAGAATGGCGCATGCGCATCATGCTTATTAATAGCAACAATGGCGCCATTAGCCACTGTTGCCAAATTTGAAACTTTCCAGTCCAAACACGTTCCAGTCCAAACCTGTACAATCTGCCCAACTGCAAAGAAACAGTATCTAAACCTCTAATAAAACTCATGTTAATAGCACTATATATTTTATTCATATCCCAAATATATTTTTTAGAATAATTTAGAGAAACAGCAAAATTATATATTTATTTCTTTATAATGTAGGACTGACGATTTTGAGTTTTCAAATTTCAAAAGGTAAATTTTTCTAAGAACTAATAGTTTTAGAAAAATTTAGAGAAATAGATATAGTTTTCAACCCTAAAAGTATATGAGGGATAAATTTGTTTTTATATTTTCAGACCTTAATACCAAACTGCTTATGGCGAGTGAGAGACTCTTATGGAGAGTGAAGAGTGCCAATCACAATAAATAACTTATGTAATAATTATTTAAGTTACCATTAATTTATTAAAACTCTTCACTGTCCATAGATCTGTGTCTTCTGATCCATCTTTAAATAATATAAGTCTATTCACAAATTGCTTATTTAAAAATGTACAATAAAGTTTTGTAAAACAAAAACAAACATTTTTCTTTATTTTTTATTTTTTTTGCAAATATAAGTCAATAGATCTTAAATGTTCAGCTTGGATTAAATTTAAATGCAAATCATGAACTTCTTGTAGTGAGGGTTAGTCTGTCGGTCCATTGAACAATACAGAATATAAGCAAGCAAAGAGCTTTTTTATTTATTTTATACTATCATAAGTCACAAATAGTGTTAAAATGTATATTTTCTGTGTGTAACTAATGTCACATATTTTCTACATTATATCTTAAAATAATAACTATGGTTGGGTTTAATTCTCTTTCATGCTCAATTTAAGTTTAAGTTTAGTTTAAGACAGTTCAGGACACCCCCTTGTGGATTTAAATAATCCCTTCACTCCTTTCAGAGGAGTTGGTGTGTTTTTCAGAGAAGAAAACATTTAAAACCCATTACATTAGAGCAGTAAACTGTCATGTAACAGAAGCATGTTTTCTGATTGCTGGTTCAATACAAACACAAGTTTCAGACAAAATGGTAAGATTTCTGAATTAAAAGCTCCCGTTCCATCCATTTTCCGCAGGTAAATCTGTAAATGTATCCATCAAAAGCCAAATAACAAACTCACATCCATCTTCTACTCTGTTCTACTATTACTTGTGAACAGGACAGCAGCATACCGTACTCAAACTTCTCTGCTTAAGGAAAAGAGTGACCCCAAACCTGAAGGGAGGAATACAGCTGTAAATCACCCCCTCTCTAACATAATGGAGGCCTTTGAGCAGCCTTTCTGACCCTGAGGGTTGTGTGTTTGGGCCTTCAGCCCATGGTACAGTCCTGCATTGCAAATTGACCTCAGGAAAGAGGTAGGAGTAAGAATGATTCAAAGATCTTTTCAATGGAAGATTGTGGAAAGTGCATTTGTCGGGACATAGGTTGCCACCAATCACCTTGTGAATTAACATGCATGTTTTTGGATTTTAACAAAAAAGCCGGAATACCCAGAGAGATCATACATTTGCAAAGGAAGAAAACATGTAAACTGAACACAGACATTTCTAACGTCTGTCTTTGCTACAAGGCTAATAATAGCTCCACCAACCAGCTCCTCGTGGAAGATATTGGAGAGAAATTTGTTGACTAATCCTGCAAACCTCTAAAGTCATATAACATCTCTACTTTTAGACATACTTTTGTTTTAACAAGAAGTGGTTCCCTAACTGCTTTATACCCCATTATAGCTTCTTTTTTTGAGAATGTGACAGTCTTAAGCTAAATATAATTAATCTGCTCAAAACAAAATACTCCAGTTTCTAAAATGATTTTAACATAGTTCTACTAGGTTCTGGTTTCAGATTTAAAGAATGAGGGAAAACATATTTATTCCTTTTACATGAAAAACACCATTATTACAATTATTATGAATACAATTTATTGCATTATAAGTAACTATCTTGTGCTGATAGCTATGCTAAACTGCAAAAGTTTGTTGAATTAATATAAAGTCAAACTTTTTAGAGAAAATATCTTATCAGATATTAAAATTAAACTAAAACTTTTAAATTTTGTACAGAAACATAATTTAAAGATAAATGGGATGTAAACTTTAATTTAAAAAGAGCATAATTTAACAATAGAAAGGCAATGAAAACATAGTTTCAGTTTTAAATAAGCTACACGTTAAAAAGAAAATGAACATGTCACATGTCTTTGCATAAGCAAATACCACAGCAATGTTCTTTTTAAAATAGATGAATATACATTCATTGTTGGCTAAAAACCTACACAAATAGAATAGGAAGACCAATTTAATGTGATGTTTTCTTTTTTTTTTCTTTTTTTTTCTGTATTATCTTAGTTTTCAGGCTGATCATCAATAGCAGTGGATGCAAATGATGCGTTGACATCAGTAGCAGCTGTAGCAAGAGATGCTGACGTCCCAGTAGAGGAGCCGTCTTTGGGTTTGGGCCTGGGCTTCATCAGCTCCTCTTTGTTGCGCTCAGGTTTGACGAGAAGGATGTAGCATTTGGGGAGGAAGATGCAGGTGAGCAGGCCAAAGCTGGAGGCGAGAATGGCAAAAATCTGGACAGCAACCATGAACTTTCCTCGCGTGCTGAGGTAAGCCGGGACAAAGGAGATCCAGACAATGAAGAAGACCAGCATGCCAAAGGTCATAGACTTGGCTTCACTAGAAGATAAATAAAAAAAAAATCATACAAACCAACATGAAGTTTAAAAAAACAAAAAACAAAAAAAAACACCCAGAGGCTCAACCTCCTTCAAATGTTTTCTTATATTGTTTTGTAACAATCACAAACTATAATGTACTTTATTGGAATTTTATATAATTAATCCACACAACTCCTACGGAGGTTTTAAACATTTTTACAAATAAAAAACATATAAATGTGACATGCTGAACCAGCCTTTGCTGCAATTACAGCTGTTGGTCTTTTGGCGGATGTTTCCACCAACCTTCCACATTAAATGGCTGACATTTTGTTAATACAAAGAACCTAATGTGACATACCTGAAGTGGTCTTCCAGTTTGCGGGCTGTGAAGGCAAAGATGAAAGCCAGCAGAGCCAGCAGGATGTCATACGCAAAGATGCAACAGATGAAGACCACAGAGCCTTCATCGCACTCCAGAATAATCTTTACATTCTGGGCAGCGGTGTTCTTAACCGGGTGTGGAGGGAGGATGATGAGCCAAACAGTGCACGCTACAGCCTAGATAGCGATCAGAGATCAGTTTTACTTTATTTATTTTTTTATGGTTTTTACACCTGTTGTGATCTCAAGTGGCTAGTTTTCTGCTTTCATTTCACATTTCTCACCTGTATCAATGTTGCTACGGCAGCTATTGCCCTCTGATGCCCGAAGGTAAGAATGTCAACTTCAGGCTTATCCAAAGCAGCAGTATCGTTGATGTTTGAGCTGTTTACTATCACATCAGGACTGCCGCTGTTAGCCGCTGCTTCGGCTGCAGCCTTGGCAGCTTTGGCAGCTGCCTTGGCTTTGGCTCTGGCCTTTTTTAGAGCCCGAGCTCTGAGCATCAGCACAGCTGCCTTACCTGGGGTAAAGAAAATCAGACAAGCTACCAGGGTATCCCAAGATGAGAAGATAAGTTTTGATTTCTAATGTTAACTAACCCATTATGCAGGAAAGGCACAGCGCAAAGCCAAGAGCTAATGCTACTTGGCTAGTCATGCAGCTCCAGTTTTGTGGCTCGCCAAGGAAGACGATAGAGCAGAGGAAGGTTACAACAAGCGACAAGAGCAGCAAGAAACTCAGCAGGGCATCATTGGCTTTGACCAGAGGGGTTCCAATGTGCATAACAAGCACCACCTGGAAAAAGCAGAAAGAAAACACCTCATATTTTAGCTGTTTTAATAGTTTTCAGCAGTTACACACATTGGATAAAAAGACAACTTTTCATTTTCCTTCAGTTATTATAACTTTATAACTGTTTTGCTAAATGACAGAATGATGGGAGGGAAAATCTTGGAAAGATTTGATTATTTTCTGCAAATTCAGAACTGCATATATACTAAGATTACTAGAGCAATTTTAGAAAGCCCTGGCGATAATATCATGCCTTTATGAGCTTCTGATAGGTTGATTCATAGCATTTAATTTAACGGGAGGCTAACCTGCAGGTGTATTTTAAGAATAAAGAGCATGGGAAAGTTCAACCATTTTACAGTTCATGAAGGAGATGAGTTCTGTCTTAGAAAGATAAATGTGTTTTGGTGCAGATGAGTGCATTTATCCCAAAACAAAAGCAAAATATATGGTGAAGATGCTGGCTGAAGCTGGTCGGAGAATGTCTTTATCCACAGTAAAATGAAGGAATCAATAAGCAAAAGAAGCATTAAAAAGCTAGATTACATTTTGTAAATTCACAGAGGGACAAAAACCCTATTTTTTGGTGACGTGTGCTGTGGTCTGATGAAACTAAAATCTAAGTGTTTGGCTATAATAGCAATTGTTAAATTTTGAGGGAAACACAGGAAGCTTAAAAGCCTCAGAATACCATGATACCTTTGGGCACCAAAGGGTATTCTGATGGACAGGGATTCCTGGCATTCAGCTAAATAAGTTACAAATTGATTTCAGTCTCATAGAGACTTTGTGGACAGAGGGGAAAAGGTGTGTAAAAGGCAGCTTACACACCAGTTCTGCCAGGAGGAATTGGCCAAGATTTTAGCAAACTATTGTCAATAATTAGTGTATAGAAAACCCAAAACAATCTACCAAGTACTAGGAAATGTAGGAAAACTTCAGAATTTGAAGAAAGCATGGAAATATTCCCTAAAATATTATCTCTCTCATTATTATTGTCAGCCAACAATAATCCTAACCTGTCTAAAATAGGAAAAGTTTTAGTCTGATTTAGTGTCAGACGATAAGGATAAACAAGTGCTTTTAACCTCTTCATAACAAGCCCTTTCTCTAACAGTGTATGGAAATATGTATTTTTTTAACTACAGATATGTTTTGTTGTTGCATGAATCTCACCCCAACAGCTATGGTTACTAAAGCACCAAAGGCAGAGATCACTATCAGGGTGATTCCCAGCGGTTCTCCAAAGGCCAGGAACTCAATGATTTTGGGCACACAAGCATCATGAGCATCATTAGACCAGTCATCTCCAGTACACAGGATGCATTCACGGGCATCTGTCATCGAGGGAGAACAGGACACTTATTAAGTAGCAGGTATGAGAGTGGCGGGGAAATATGCGTAGTTACATTGGGCTCATTAGAAAAAACTAATTTGCCCAGCCAAATGAAAGTGAAAAACTGCGTTCTCCTATACAGGTGCATACACTCTTATCTTGTGTTTCTACTGTTTTTGTCTATGGTAACAAGAACCACAAACAATATTTTACCAAAAAAATAAATTAAAAAAATGGAGATAAAAAAATGGAAGGGAACACTTTATTTGAAGGGGGTTGAATAAGACTGTCATGACACTTTCATAAACATGACATAACGCCTGTCATGAACATCAGTAAGTCTCCATGAATATTTATGACTGTTGTCATAAAGCGTCATTCGGTAAATTATGACACTTTTAATACAAAGTTGACATTATTCAAAACGTCTTTGTTATGACAACTTGACATTAACCAAGAAATCATTACTGATATAAATTTGTTATAAAAGTATTACTGATTGCACTTTAAAAATTAGGTAACTTTATGTTATTAAAGGTAAAGTTTAAACAGTAATGATTTATTGGTTAACGTCAAGTTGTCATAACAAAGACATTTTGAATAATGTCAACTCTTTATTAAAAGTGTCATAATTTACCGAATGACACTTTATGATAACAGTCATAAATATTCATGAAGGCTTATTCATGTTCAAGACAGGTGTTATGAAAGTGTCATGTCAGTCTTATTCAACCCCCTTCAAATAAAGTGTTACCAAATGGAAAAATAATTCAGAAATATTCAGCTTAATAGATATCTTGTGGGGCACCTAAAACGATTTTATAAAACTTCATAAGGAAGGTATAAAGGCTTTGTAAAGGGTCACAAAAAATAAAGTAACTGTAATAAGACATACATATTATGGGTAATCTACAATTACTGGGTCTTAACATGCACTGAAACCACTTTCAAATGGATGCAGCTAACATGAAACTACTTAAATGGCCTTCCCTTACCCCTGACTCCGACCCATCAAAATATGGACTTCATTAAAAACTAAGTTTTTGCGAGGACACCAGTTTGAATAAATTACCAAGTCTATCTCGAAGGGCATATCATGCCAGAAACATGTCAATAGCCAATTGATTTTTAACCAAACATCAGTTGGGGTATGTGTATGTATTTCAACGAGAGTGTATCTCTTTTAGATATTTGAAATGGTAAAGCAAATCGGAAAGCTGCACACTGACTTGTGGTGTTACTGATTTCTCCGTCGGCACAGGGGATGCAGTCAAAACAACAGACTGGCTCCCCCTGCCGGATCCCCTTCCTGGTGCCGGGCTCACAGTTCTCGCTGCACACCGACCGAGGAGGCTTAGAAATAAACAGGAGATAACTACACATACCATAACATGGCACAAACATCGCTGTTCTAATAAAATATCTGACCTCCAGTTCTTCATTGTTCCAAACAATAGACTCATTCCTTATGTGCATCTTCTCCTCTGCAGCTGCAGATCCATTGTAGTGTCCCACGGTGACATAAGATATCTCTCCATTATCACTGATTTGCCAATTAATGATGTCATAGAAGCCCTCTATATCGCCGTCTTCAAAGTAGATCTCCTCCCCAGTGTTTGGCATTTTGTAGCGCACGTTCTTCACATAATACATCAGCTACAGAAGACAAAGTCGAGGAGCTATGAGGACAATCAGCGCCACAAACTAATACCATCTGTAAAATCTGTACACGTCTACCTGCCAAGGCTCAAAATTAGTGATGTTGGCACAGCTGCCGCCAACAAAGGGGCCTTTTCCGTCTTCACAGTGCTCCAGGTTGTGCAAGGCATGGGCCACGGCATACACTGCTTTGTAAACACTGTGCAAACCACTTTCTTCTTAACAATGTCATTATCGCTCTCACCTCAAAAAAAATGTTTATGGTTAGCTGTCCCTGAAATAGCATTGCTCATAAGTTCCAAACAGTGTTTGTGCAGAAGGTTAGATAATGTGGAAATAGCAGTAAAAAGATGGCGTGAGGACATCACAAGCATCAGTGACTTCTTTAATTTGAGCTGTGGGTACTGACCTGTAAGTGATTCGTAGCTGAGAGACGTCAGAGTAGGTGTTGTTGAGCTGAGCCACAGACTCTCTGCCAGTACACAGACCATATGGTAACCCCCTCACTGATCTGGACAGTGTGCTGTTCGCCTCCTTGGCGATTCTCAGCGCTTTGGAATAGTCCAGTGTGCAATTAAAAAGCTAAAAAAAAAAAAAAAAAACATAGATAAATTCACAACATGTATGTCCTCTAAATGTCTATTTAATATGTGCCACGTTTTCCAGTTTATTGGGTCAAATTCATTTAAACCCACGGTCTCCCAGAATTCCTCCGTGAGGGCATCTGCATAGGGATCTAGATCCAGTAGGTGGCGCTGAAGACCAGGGATGTCAGCCTTTTTCACCCCAAAACCAAGGGTACCAGACAGGAGAGAGTTCACCTTGGAAAAGAAAACAGCATGCACATTCAGGTCAATTTTTGAAGTGAGGTTGTGTCTCAGTTAATATCTTGCCAGCAGTGGACTATAAGTTAAAACTGGTTAGCCAAAGGCTAAAGCTAATGGCCAATCAGAGAGGGACGAAGCCTAAAGTGGATTTCTGCCATCTTATAACAACAACTTCAATCTCATAAATATTATAGCAGTTTGGATAGATGATCATCTAAACCTGATTCAAATGGCTGAATTACCTCCTTAGCATGTCATCAAGTTTGGCAGAGATCTATTAAGAAACTCTTTAGATTGAGGTGTAGTGAGCCAGAGGAAACATCTAAAACATTCGGGATTGTTTTACGCTTCTGTTTTAAGCCATTTTATTGTTTTTAATGGGCAATCGCTAAAAGAAGTCAATAGTTATTTACACAGAAAATAAAGTTAGGAGCCCATGCACCACCAATGATCTTCCTGTGTCCTTCAACTGAATAAAAATTATTTTTGGACCGAAAGAGGAACAATCAAGAGTCCGCACAGCTAGAAACTAGTGATCAGACCCAAAATGTGTATGTAGTGATGGACTGGGACCTGATCCTTCAGAGACATATAAAGCCAATTACAAAGTCGGTCTTCAATCACCTGCAGTGCATTTCCAAAGTGAACATTCATCCACTTTTGTTTGTTACTTCACTTCACTGTACAGGTTATTTCCTGAGTTTAAATGATACTCATACAGAAGAATCATTGGTGGAGCACCGCCTCTTTATTTCCTGTGTAGAAAGTCATCAACCTGTATAACACCATGTGTTTTATATATATATATTTGTCTGCAGGGATAAACTGCTTCAATAGAACCGCGCCTTAAAAGTCCTGTACTATCCCTTTGGTCAAATTAAGCTCGAACATAATATTTGCCAACAGATAAACACCCATCAGCTGACTGGACCTACCCCAGGCTGATTGATGAGGGCAGAGGTGACCCAGGCCTCGCTGGCAATCCAGGTGCGATTTGTCACATTGTGGCGGAGAAGTTCGCTGATGAGAGGGCTAAGGTCTACATCTGATGAGAAGACCACGATGATCTTGGCTGTGGACTCAACTACAGTTTGAACAATGCTCTGGATGGCCTCTGGTGAGCTCACCTAAAGTTTACACACACAGTTGATTTCAGGACACCACGCTGATCTCACTGAAGGGTTTTGTGGGGATTTATCTGATGGTACAGTGTCTGATGTGAAGGAATACAGTCTACCTTAGGCAGAGTTTCAGAGAAGGAAATGCAGACTCCAGCTTCCTCCACCTGCTCCTTGAAGTCCTTGATGCCATATTTACCATAATCATCATCAGCAGCGATGGTGCCTACCCAGGTCCAGCCAAAGTGCAGCACCAGTTGGGCCATAGCTGTAGACTGGTGCAGGTCGTTAGGGATGGTCCTTAGGAAGGTGGGGAACTGGAACTTATTATTCAGTGCAGAACATGTTGAGCAGTAGCTGACCTAAAGAAACAAGCGGTAAGGATTTGGTATCCCTTCACCCATTTCTTTCATCTTCATTTGCTGTTCTGACAGTCATCAGTGGCCTACCTGTGGAAAATGATAAAGCCCCAGGATCCTGGCTGTAGCAATGGACAGATCAGAACCCCCAGCACCCACGAGAGTGGCAAGAGGTGGCCCGTTGCCACAGCGATAGTTGGGTACCGCTTCATCTTGTCCCGTCAAGTATGTCAGGGTTCCCTCCACGGCCTTGGAGATGGTGAAGCATGAGTCATAGATAACGTAGCCCAGGTCGGTGTTGGGGAGCAGGTCTTCCCTCTGGTTGATTTCATTGATAGCGAACAGCATCGTCTGTGTCCAGCGGAAGGTACGGAAATTAAACCTACAGAATCAAGAAAGAACGATAAGGAAGTAACAGATGTATTGAGAGGGTCGGCTTATGCTTGGGGTCCAAAAATCGCTACACGTCTGGCTCCTAAATCTGGCGCCAAATGCTATCCCAATTTTGAGCTGAGAGTATGAATCGTAAATAAATCACAATAAGCTTTTTCATTGTTTTTCAAACAAGGAGCCTTTAAACGTATATATTTAGGGTGCTGATCTGTAATGTATCAAAGCTAATGATGAAGACATATGATCTTTAGATTTTTTTTTTTATTTAACTAAAGATAGCTGTGGACTCAACTACTAAATTGATATTTAAAATCCTACATGTACATCTCTGTTAAAATATATTTGCTCCTTTAGACTTCTGGCTTTGCTTTTTTTTTTGGTCACACTTAAATGTTTCAGATGATTAAACACAATGCTTTTATAATATGCAAAAAAATGTTGTCTTATAAGTGAAATAATTTGCCAATGGAACAAGTACATTTTCCTTAAAAATAAGGAATTATTTACTTAAAACAAGCCTCTATATCTTACTGAAAAGTTACTTCTAAGTTAGTTTTGTCTTATTTCAAGTGCACTAAGATGTTTGCTCTAGAAACTAGA
Source organism: Poecilia latipinna (assembly GCF_001443285.1). Classification (NCBI taxonomy): domain Eukaryota; kingdom Metazoa; phylum Chordata; class Actinopteri; order Cyprinodontiformes; family Poeciliidae; genus Poecilia; species Poecilia latipinna. Next base: position 16,179 of record NW_015114590.1, read on the forward strand.
CCAAAAATCCTTGGTTATATTTAGTCTTTTTGCAGTGTTCAGATGTGTGTATCTCACACTCCTCAGTTTTGTTGTGAATATGATTTAATATCTGGGTATTATGTGACAAATAATACTTTCTAATTGTAAGATGTATAATGAATGGAATATTTAAGGGTAGATTATGTAAAGAGAAAATTCTCCCAAATCAAATTATTTTTTGAGCCCCAATGCTACAATGGAATATAACGGCTACTTTTATTGTCCTGTTTTGTACAAATCCATATTTCAGACCAAGTAATTTCGTTGCTCGGCAGCATCGTTCCAATCAAGAGTTCACAGACTTGATTATTATTTCGTATTACACTATAAAAACTTGTTTTCATAATAGAAAGGCTGCAGTAGCTAATTGGCCCCAGGGGTCCTGATGACTGTGGGAGCAGTGACCAAGAATAAAGTCAGATTATTCGTAATTAGCATATCAAGTTAATTAACTCTGACAGATCCAGAATATTGTTAAAACTTTTAAACAGCGAAAAGGTTTAAAGTGACCCCACTCACCCAGCACAACCAGAGGAGACAGGCAGTTTGGAAGTGTTGCTGTCGCTGGAAGCAACACTCATGTGAACAGGAAACATTCCCCCGATGACGACCCTTTTCTTCTCCACATCCTTGTAGCCGCTCAAGTTGAACTTGGCCTTCAGCTTGCAAGTGGATTGAGCCCAAAGAGAGCCGTACGCGCAGAAAAAGCAAAACAATCCGAGCAAGAAGCCTCTCATTTTTGTGCGTCGTCAATGCTCAACAGTCGGGAAAGCGTTCTCTCTCCCCCTCTACAGCAGACAGAGAAGTGAGCAGCGTCTTGTGATAGGTGTCTCATCCGTCCTCTGGGGAGAAGAGCTGCAAAGGTAGCCTGACAGGCTTAACCGAGTGCAACCAAAGCACAGAGGCAGCAGATAACTGATGAGTCATTTATCTTTAGATGTTGGGACTCAAAAAGTAAAGCCTCTGTCATTTTTTTGACATCCAACCACTCAAAATCAAAGACTAGCTGCTAAGTCACACATGCTTTAAGAGATGTTCCAGTACGTTGACAACCTTTTTGATAAATATAAACTAAATGCTGAACTTTGAGGAGAATTAACAGACGCACACTTCAGAGTTCGATCATTTCTAAGAAACGACATTTCATCTCCCGGCCTTTGTCTCCTGTAAATATGCTTCATTATTCTGTGCAAACTGCCACAGGCTACAAGTTAATTGTCAGCTGCATGTGGTGACTTGTTAGTCACATGCAATGTTACATTTCACTAACTGTTCCAAGATCGGCCCTTGTCCCAAGAGTAAAGGTTGGCAGTGTGATGGACCTGTTTGCTCTTGTCTCTCGGTCTGGGGGGAGCGACACACACCTGAACCTCCAGCAGACAAAGATCCATCTGTTGAATCTGTTAAACTATTTACATCCAACAACATTATGATGTGTGATATTTTCAGCCAGAAAGTGTCTACATAAACTGAAGGACCGGTCAACTTTCTTTTGTGGCGTTTGTAGGTTTTGTGATTTATTTTAGGCAGAAATAGACAGTTTATATAAATTCAACAAAGAATATGTTGAATTTAAAATTATAAAAGAAACTTTAAAAGAAAAAATTAGCTTGAAGGAAACACAGCATTCTTCTTAATTGTACAAATCCACAACATCTTTGGCCTCTTTGACATTTCACCTTGCCGTGACAATTCAATACAGTCACTGGAAAAACCTATTGTTCCCCATGATTCAGCAGGGACAAATTCAACAGCAGTAATTTATAATAGTTGTTTTCTAATTGACTTCATTAATCTTTCATCACTGTGGCTGAATTTTACCAGCTACTTGTTTACAGGATTTCAAATCAGGTTGAAGTCTCACTTTTGACTAGAATCCTGCGATATACGGAGGATGGCTCAATTACTGTGAGCTAAATTGTGTCTGTGGCTTCACTCCCATATCATCACCCCTCCACCACCATGTCTGACAGTATGATTTTTTTTTCTTCTTTCTGCGATTTATGCTGTTTAGCTTTCTCCAAACAAGTTGTTGTGACTTGGCGCATCTGAAATTTAGTTTTATTTAAATCAAATTGCTCAAAAAGTATTTTGATTCATTAAAATACAACTTAAATCATGCTCAATTTGTCTTTGTAGAGTCTTTCCCCTACATACTTTGGTCAGTCTGACCTTGTGATTGTACTAGGCCGTTCACTCCAAGGATAATCGATTCTCCTATTTTGATGGGGTGCAACAATTCTTCAAGATCATTTCTGATGTTTTTACATTAGACACACATTCATCAAACCGCTCTAAAGTGTACATATTCAGTGACCCATAGTTCAGGAGGCAACAAGGAGATAAGTTCCTTGCCCAATTTTACTAATTACTTAAGAATATTAATGTTAAGTTCTGAATGTGAAGAAAAAAAAAATCATCTTAAATTCTTTCAACTCGTATTTAGCAAATAGAAATGTTGATAAGCCAAACAAGGAAAGTTTAATCTTATTTAATATCAGAGCAGTATCGCTGGTCATAATGTTATGCCATTTCTGGAACAAGGAGTGACAAATAGAAGTTTTAACATTGAGATCTTTATTAAAGCTCAGTTTTCCATTGTACAAATGTCATAGTTGAAACTGCATGCAGTGGCTTGGTTTGAGGCACGTTACTAAGGAAAAATGAACATCGCTGAGCAAACTTGAAGGAAATAAAAATTAAGGACAATATTGCATAACTTAATCTTATTGAGATTTAAAAAAAAAAAATCCACGTTAGGTGTTTTATGGGGACTTGTGTAACATAGAAACACGCTTACAAAGGCAAAACAGAAGGACAATCACAAACAGCAGTTAAGGTCACCAAAGAGTTGAGTTAACTGAAGGATGAGAGGCACAAAAACAGATGGAGGCATCACATCCAGGGTAAATATCGCTAACAGGAGACTACACGCTTTTTAAAAACTCAGTTAAACCTGAGCACTGTATTCACTGAGGTCTAAATGACGAGGCGGGAGACCGGAAATGACGCATCGACAGTTGTGAAAGTGACCGTGTATACAAGGCGCAATGACGTGAAATGAGGCAGGAGCTGGAGCCGACTCCCTTAAATGGACCTTCAACGCTAAAGAGGGACACAGTTAAGATAAAGTTTCTACTTGATGTTTTATGCTGATGTAGCACCGAGGCTTCATGAGTGAAAAATGTGCAAAAACGTGCCTCTGCACAACGCAGAAGCAGCCAAATCGTCAAACAACGGCAAGTGACACGATGTGGTTAAAAGCTCTTACTACTGTACTTATAGGTTTGATATTAGTCCTTTTGCCTTTATAATCTTCTTCATAAAAAAAGCACACATACTGCAGCATGAGGAGAACAGCATTCTCCTCTCTGGACAGAGTCCAAGTCATTTCATACCAGAAAAAAAAAAAAAAACAAACATGAAAATACAGAACAGGCACGTACAAAGTTACCAACGGTATTGGCCTCTTTCCCAGGAGTCATCTCTCTGAAGCCATTGCTGGGTGGAGTGCTGTCCAGGAAGGACGCAGAAACAACCCAACAGCTCCAGCCAAACAATCTGAGGAGTCCACAATATTCAACACCACCACAGCATATTCTACTTTTGGCAACAAAAAAAAAAAAAGGGCTTAAAAATTGATTGGTCATGTAGGCTGCTGATTCAGACAACCTCGGTTGTAACACAGTATGGAGGCGGAGAGGGAGAGAGAGAGAGTACAAACGGAGGATAGTCTGAAAACATTCTGTACTACAAGAAAGAAATACAAAGCAACAGCTGAAGACTTTCGCCCCCAACCCACTACTGCATTTTCGTTCATGACAACACTGTTTGCGTCTCTTATTTTTTTTTTTTTTTATCCACCCCACAATTAATCTTTAGGCACAACATCGACTCAACATCACAGCTTCTTACCGCTTGCCTTTAAAGGTTAAGCTCATAAAAGGAAGCAGCGATTTACCTTTGTATAATAGCCAGAACATGTACAGGAATTAAAAATGGACAATATATTAACCATAACCAACACTACTGGATCCCTACTTCCGCAGAAAGAAAACTAAAACAAAACAACTTAAGACTAGGTAGGCGTGGGAGTGAGGGGGAGTGCAGAGCGGAGGGGCTTCATCACAGTACGGTCTGCCTTCCACGGGAATGTCGCAGAGAAAGAGGAGGTAAAGAGGGGTTGGGGGGAGGAAGGACAGAGAGAGAGCGGCTCACCGGCCCTCCGGTGTCTGCGGAGAGTGTTTGTGCACTGTGTGTGTGTGAATGTGTGTCCTATTGATATGAAGTCATGACGAGGCTCTATTCCCACTCCGTGGTGCCGGGTGGCTTGGAAGTTAGGTCGTACATCACTCTGGAGATGCCCGGGATTTTCTTGATCTCATTTACCATCTTTAGCACCACCTGGTGGAGTGAGCAAAACCAAGTTGCATCATAAGAGTGAAAAAAAAAAAAAAAAAAAACAGAGCCATTCAAACCAAACGGTGCCTATGTGACAATGTATTGTTTGACATTGTTTGACTCACAAGTTTTGGTCAGCTGAGATGAGTCAAGTCACAGTGGAGCACTGTTACAATCTAGTCCGTACAATTAAGATATCACTAAAAGTCACACTTGTCTGACACTATTGGGCAAGTTAAAGGATCACAAAGAGCAGCAAATCATGCCTCAATTTCAAGAAATTCAAAAACAGAAACTAAACAAAAGAAAAAGACAAAAAGATATCATTCTGGATAGAGTTAAAAGTCTATTTTCTGAGTTTTTGGACTCCAGGGAACAATAATGAGACCCATTTATACATAAATTGAGAATTGAGTGCCAACTAAAACTACTCCCAAGAGCACATCAACATGTTAAAGTCCCAGGAATTCCCAGGACTAAAGTACTGATGCCTCACTTGCTTCAGCAAAGGGAGGCTTTCAGGATTTAACAATAAGAAATAAACTGGGAGTGCGTGAAGGAGAACACCAACTAACCAAAAACAACACAGTGTCCTGGCTCATGTTTCCTACAAAAACATGTTGATGACACTCAGGGCTCTCTAGAAAAACAATCTTAAGACTGGAGAGAAAAGTTGAACTTTCTGTGAGGTACTTTTCCTGCTAAGCAAAACAGGAAATGTACTTTTCGATCAAATCAAAAAGAATTAAAATCTTTGCTGTCGACTGAATAGCATCTACTCACAGCACCAATAAATCAAATGAGGCTCTAAAAGATTTATAAACATTTATTCACCAGTAAACGTAGCAGACAGACTTGTGTGGTTTTGCAGAAAGTGTTCAGCAGCGTTTTATGAAGGGGAGTGTAACATCTTCAGATGCTCATCACGATGGCACTTGTGTTGCTGAGATATTAAACTTCGCAGAACTTGGGAGTGGGGGGGACGTTTACTGTCACACAGATTGAACTAATGTCATATTACACACCACTTCATCCAGAGCACTTCATTTTCCAGAGTCAGTCAGAGCTAACCAAAGACTTTCACTTTACTCTGCTGCACTACCATTTTATTAAGGGTGACTCATGATGACAACTGCTGCCTTAATCTGCAAAATCCTGAGTTTATAGTCCCTAGTTTGAAAGTACATAATGTGGCAAACTGCGTCGCATCATCTTACCTCCTCTGGCATATGGCTACCAGGCATGGCAGCGATGCCCGTCATGAAGTCGCTGGTGATGAACGTGCGGACCACGACGGAGCGCCGACAGGAAGGCTGCTTCTGCAGGGGGTCTCGGTCAAAATGCAGGGGAGTGAGGATGATCGGCATCTGGCTGATCTTGCCTGAATAACCTGAAATAAAGACAAAGAGAATCCAGGGTAAACCAAATGTTTCTGATTAGAATCAAAAGCATCCGTCTGATAATAAAACCGGCGACAATAGATTCTGTCAAAGAGAATATTAATTAATGCTGCAGCCTGACAGGGAGGAATACAGATCTGTTTTTAATCTCCTTTGAAGATGAATGAGGGAAGCATGAGAGAAATGAGCAGTACAAATGAATAATTATTTATATTATGATGAAATAAGGAAACATAATGCTGAGCTTAGCCTTTATATCATAAAAAAAATACCTTTAATGAGAATAAATAACGATTTTCCACACATTCAACGTAACAGTATAAAGCTTTTTTTTTTTTTTTTTTTAAATACTACTGCTTAAATTTAAAAAATTTAGTTCATGGCATCCAATACATTATTCCTTTACTAAATTGAAAATATATACAGACATCTCAAAAATCTTTACTTTTAAAGAAACCAAAACTTACCAGACTCTCTAAGAATAGAATGAGCCACAAAGTCCGCCTGTCTAAGCGTGCTCAGAACACCGGTGGTCAGGAAAGTTGGGGTAATGTCTGTAGGCGGCTCCTTTACGTGGGACCCAAAAATATACACAACTCTGGAGAAACACATGAGTCACAGCGTTGAGGTTAGGCCTTTTAAAAACACTGAACTCTAAATGTTTCTGCTGACTGAAGAGAAGTTGTGATTTCTTTTTTATTTTTTTGTGTGCGTTACCTGTTGATGGTATGGCACATGCGAGGGATGAGTCTGGCCAGGAACATCAGTGATTCCCAGTGAGGAGATTCTTTACTCGTTACACCGCACACATAACTGTAAGACCGACAATCTCCCTGTAACCGAGACAAAATACCATCAAATAAATGGGAACAAAAGTCTTCAGAATTAATTCAGGATATTTGTGTAATAAGTAGACATTTAAGATGGATAAAGTCTTGTTTTCCTTTTCAGCCCAGGCGCAGAAAGCCGTCTATGTTTAGCCACGGTGTCCCGTCTGGCCCACAGATTGAGGTTTGAGTTAAATTTAAACCTCTGGTTTCTAGTCGCAGGGCAACACCTACAGCAAACTCTCTGCCACTGACTGACTTGGGGAATGTTTGTCAGAATTTAGAGCCATTCATCTCCAGCTGATACAAACACTTAAGACAAGAACTTCTTCTGAACACATTTTCCAAGAGAAAAGTAATGGGGGGGGAAAAAATGTGGTGGTTTTTGTGTGGGTGTGTCTTGTGGGTAACGTTTAATTTACCGTCCCTGCCCAGCAAAAAGCCAACCGCTGGAGACAGACACTGTGTCAGAGTAACTCCGTCTCTGAAGCGATGCTACTTCTTCCTCATAAGTGCAACAGCTGACATCTTCCAGAATAAGATAAAATATTTCTACAGCTTCTGTCTCAAGGTCCTCTAATCTGTAGATCGTTTTCAATGGTTCAAATATATTTCGAACCAATAAAACCTTAAATCACCTGCAGTCTTATTGTCTCTCAAAGCAGATTAGTAACTTAAGAGACATACGATATGCATACATTTAAGATTTTGGATAGAAAAAGAATTATAGGAGACACCCTTTGCTAAAAATAAAACAAAAACAGCAATCTTTCTGGATGATAATGTAGTGTCTGGAGTTTATGAGAATGACTGTTTATTGTCGTAAACATTTTTAATTTTTTTTTTTTTTTTTTAAAGAAAACCGGTTGCTTTCTTGACAAAAGGAATGGAATAAGGAATTGCCCTAATGAGGGAGTTTGTAAAAGTAATTAGTTGAATTTGGAAACATTTCTTGTCCCACAGTTATAAAACAACTGGAATATTTGATTCATGTAAAGAAAAACTCTTCAACGCGTTTCACTGAAAATTTAAAATTATGACAAACTAAAGTGTAAAGCACTTTAGGTCCCTGATTCAAGAGTTTGACTATATTTGATGTTCTGGTTTACCTGGACACCAACAGTTTTGATGGGCAGCAGGAAGGCATTAAGTGAATGAAGGCTGGTGATCTGCATGAGCTTTTCCTCCTCTTCATCTGATATGCACGACTTGACTCTCTGGAGCAAGGCATGAGGCTGCATGGCAAGGAAACACAAGAAGGTTCAACATGACGAAATGCAGCTGGCTTTGTCCCAACAAACAGAAAAACAAGCCACCTCTGAAAAAAAACATAAAATGATTTTATCAGCAAACTGAAGATGCTTAAATGTTGTTAGTCATTTTATTTATTCATTTATTTTCAGGGCAAAATGGAAAAACCAGATGACAAGGGTGATATTTCAGGAGTCACTAATCAACCAGAAGTTTCTCATTATTATTTAAAAAGCACGCAGATAAAGAAAAAAAAAAAACAGCCACACAAGTCTTCACTTTTCAGTTTGTCCAAAACACACCAACATGTTGTGTTTTCCCCCAGTTCGTTCTTCCTATAAACTTTCATGTGAGAAATGATGTTACTGCTGGAAAGCAACAGGGAGTCATCATCAGACAACGCAGTACGAAATGAACTCAAACACCAAGTAGGTCCCTGCAAATTTCAAAGACTACCTTTTCGCAGACAAAGTTTGAGATGCTTGATCAGAATAATAAGAGAGACTCAAGTTATCAGACATGATCTTGTTCAGCTGAAGTGGATTTTTAGTTGATTTAAACCAGAGCATGCGCACTTTAGAGAAAAGTGTAGCATAAAAGTTAATGATGGTTATCGTATTTTCATAAAGATGAAACAGTCTGACTTTTTCACTGACCTTTTTGACACTTGCAGAAAAGTCTGTGATAATTTTGAGGATGTTGTTAGTTTCAGCAAAATCCTTACAAATATAAGGCTCTTCAGCACAAATCACTCTGATGGACAAACCAGGACCTAAAGAAAAAAAAAAAAGGTAGATTTTATTTTAAAAAACAGTCATGTTTACACTGGGGCCAGGATTGACACTTATGTGAGCAGTACTTGTTTATATGATTGAAAAAAAGAGAAAGAACAACATTAGATGAAAAGCTTAAAATGCTTAGTTAGTGTGGACTATATTGATTTAAAAACTGTATACTATAGTGACAGTGAATGCACATGTGTATATTTACTCACCAGGAAAGGGATGCCGACAGACAATCTCCTCTGGCAGGCCCAACTCTCTCCCCAGCGCTCTCACCTCATCTTTATGAAAATCTTTCAAAGGTTCGATTACTTTTCCCTGGACAGAAATAAAAAAAATAAAAAAATAAAAAACGTATTCAGCATTTTTTACAGTTTTTTCACATATTTGTGGATTTAGGTGAAAGGGCAAAAGCAAGACAAAACTAACTCATAAGCACAATCAGTAAATATCTACAAAATGTATCTATAAATGCAAAATATCCAGCAGAACCTGTACTTTTACTGTGCTGATTTAAGCGTGAGAGCAGGGAAGCAATTCTTTGGAATACTGAGTTTCAAATTCTTTACCAATTTGTTTTTCAAATTTACTTTCTGAAATCCAACTTGCATTCAGCAGACAACAAGAACACGCACCAGACAGTCCAAGTTAGGTCATAGTAGGAGTTTGTGTGAGCAGGTACCTCGTCTCTGAGTTTGCGGATGAGCTCGGTGTCGTTGTGGTGTGTTTTGATGACCTCTGCCTTTCCGCTGGCAATATGAGAGGCGCTCTCAATGAGATCAGGCCGCAGGGTGCCCTGCGCCAAGAAAACCTCCTCGGGGTTGAGGTTCATTTCTCCAAGCACTTCATTAGCCACCTGTGAAGTGACACAGAGGATCAAATAGTGAACTTATAACATTAATAAGCAATGACGACGCAATCGGTTAGTAAGTCAAAACTCAAACTCAATAAGTTTTTTGCATTCCTACTGGTACTTGTGCAATTATTTCCACAGTTTTACTACTTGAAATAACATTTCTGCTGGTATGGCACAGTTTTATTTTTCCACATATTGTAAAAAGTCTGTTTCCCTTTAACGCAAAAATACACATGCGTAGTTTTAAAAAATA